>NC_054699.1:41651482-41703982 GCF_016097555.1 Gigantopelta aegis | reverse complement strand
TAAATGTAGTCATAATGAAAATAGAAGGTTCCAGTACTAGTGTGTAACGTTAACATCATTTCTATATAAATGTAGTCATAATGAAAATAGAAGGTTCCAGTACTAGTGTGTAACGTTATTAACATCATTTCTATATAAATGTAGTCATAATGAAACTAGAAGGTTCCAGTACTAGTGTGTAACGTTAACATCATTTCTATATAAATGTAGTCATAATGAAAATAGAAGGTCCCAGTACTAGTGTGTAACGTTATTAACATCATTTCTATATAAATGTAGTCATAATGAAACTAGAAGGTTCCAGTACTAGTGTGTAACGTTGTTAACATCATTTCTATATAAATGTAGTCATAATGAAAATAGAAGGTCCCAGTACTTGTGTGTAACGTTAACATCATTTCTATATAAATGTAGTCGTAATGAAAATAGAAGGTTCCAGTACTAGTGTGTAACGTTAACATCATTTCTATATAAATGTAGTCATAATGAAAATAGAAGGTTCCAGTACTAGTGTGTAACGTTAACATCATTTCTATATAAATGTAGTCATAATGAAAATAGAAGGTCCCAGTACTAGTGTGTAACGTTAACATCATTTCTATATAAATGTAGTCATAATGAAAATAGAAGGTTCCAGTACTAGTGTGTAACGTTAACATCATTTCTATATAAATGTAGTCATAATGAAACTAGAAGGTTCCAGTACTAGTGTGTAACGTTAACATCATTTCTATATAAATGTAGTCATAATGAAAATAGAAGGTCCCAGTACTAGTGTGTAACGTTATTAACATCATTTCTATATAAATGTAGTCATAATGAAACTAGAAGGTTCCAGTACTAGTGTGTAACGTTGTTAACATCATTTCTATATAAATGTAGTCATAATGAAAATAGAAGGTCCCAGTACTTGTGTGTAACGTTAACATCATTTCTATATAAATGTAGTCATAATGAAAATAGAAGGTTCCAGTACTAGTGTGTAACGTTAACATCATTTCTATATAAATGTAGTCATAATGAAAATAGAAGGTTCCAGTACTAGTGTGTAACGTTAACATCATTTCTATATAAATGTAGTCATAATGAAAATAGAAGGTTCCAGTACTAGTGTGTAACGTTAACATCATTTCTATATAAATGTAGTCGTAATGAAAATAGAAGGTTCCAGTACTAGTGTGTAACGTTAACATCATTTCTATATAAATGTAGTCATAATGAAAATAGAAGGTTCCAGTACTAGTGTGTAACGTTATTAACATCATTTCTATATAAATGTAGTCATAATGAAAATAGAAGGTTCCAGTACTAGTGTGTAACGTTAACATCATTTCTATATAAATGTAGTCATAATGAAAATAGAAGGTTCCAGTACTAGTGTGTAACGTTGTTAACATCATTTCTATATAAATGTAGTCATATTGAAAATAGAAGGTTCCAGTACTAGTGTGTAACGTTAACATCATTTCTATATAAATGTAGTCATAATGAAAATAGAAGGTTCCAGTACTAGTGTGTAACGTTAACATCATTTCTATATAAATGTAGTCGTAATGAAAATAGAAGGTTCCAGTACTAGTGTGTAACGTTAACATCATTTCTATATAAATGTAGTCATAATGAAAATAGAAGGTTCCAGTACTAGTGTGTAACGTTGTTAACATCATTTCTATATAAATGTAGTCATAATATAGCAGGTTCCATGGGCGTACGGGCTCCCATTTTTGTAGGGGGCAGGCTGGTTTTTGCCCGAATCTGGATAACAACAATTATTCATGTTAGTATTACTGTCAAACAGCTATATAGGATTGCAAACGAATCATTACGCATTTTTACATGGATTTTAACTAATTTAGTGGGTAGAATGATGATAATACACGGTAAAAAGGTCTCTGGTTAGCACATTTCCCCAGTATATTTCTACAATTTTGGCCTAAATTTCAGGTTTGCTCCAGCACTAGGTTTGCTCCGTCTCCTACGCTTATGGAAGGTTATTAAAGAAAAGACAAATGGTTGAGGTAAAAGATAAAATAACAAACTAGGTACCAGTTATTTCTCTCGGGACATACATTTTATAGTAACTGGTAACTCGTTTATTATCCTCTATACACACAACATACACATAGGTACAAAGACAAAAACAACTAGTCATGTACCCACACACGCACGCACGCACGCACGCACGCATACAACCACAACTACACACACTGACAGATTGATTTCGATAAACTAGGTGCACGGTTGAAGAAGAAGACCGTTCTCATACACATGTATGTCAGATAGATTACGATATTCTTTTAAAAGACTGAGCCAGCAGACATTACAAGTGACGGAATTAACAAAACAAAAAGTCTTAACAGACTACACCGTTAAACATGCAGTTAAAGTTTGTTTTGTTTAACGACATCACGAAAGCACATTGAGCACAATCTTCGGCTATTGGATGTCAAACATTTAATAATTCTGACTCGTAGTTGTAGAAAACCTGCTACATTTTTTTCAAATGCAGTAAGGGAACATTTATATGCACTTTCCCACAGACAGGAAAGTACATACCATGGCCTTTGACCAGTTGTGGTGCACAGACTGGAATGAGAAAAACCCCAAATCCGTTGTATGGATCCACAGAGGTGGTTCGATCCTGCGACGAAAGCACCCCAAGCGGGCACTCAACCGACTGAGCTAAATCCCGCCCCTTTAAACATATATTATAGAGACAAAATGCCCAGCTTCGATATGTCGGCCTTGGTGCTCTGTAATCTAATGCGAGTAGGTACCAGTGTACCACCCCTGCATCGTTAGATGCTCATATTCAATATGTCGGCCTTGGTTCTCTGTAATTTAATGCGAGTAGGTACCAGTGTACCACCCCTACATCGTTAGATGGCCAGCTTCATATGTCTGCCTTGGTCCTCTGTAATCTAATGCGAGTAGGTACCAGTGTACCACTCCTACATCGTTAGATGGCCAGCTTCGATATGTCGGCCTTGGTGCTCTGTAATCAAATGCGAGTAGGTACCCGTGTACCACCCCTACATCGTTAGATGGCCATCTTCGATATGTCGGCCTTGGTGCTCTGTGATCTAATGCGAGTAGGTACTAGTGTACCACCCCTACATCGTTAGATGGCCAGCTTCGATATGTCGGCCTTGGTGCTCTGTAATCTAATGCGAGTAATATATATATATATATATATATATATATATATATATATATATATATATATATATATATATATATACAACTTAATTCTAATCTACTCTAACTTAATCTTGGGGCTGAAATATGTACCACCAGATCAAATTTGGCATATTTTTTCATTAGGTTTGTCGATACACAGACTTGGGAAGTTACCCATATTGTTCTAATTGCGTTATGGTGGTTATGGTTAGGTTTCTAACGTGTTCATATACCTCTATGGTTTCGAACACGCCTATCCCGAGTCTGGCTTCCGATAACATTGGGGGTCTGACTTGGGGCAGGAGGCATCTAAATAGAGGGGCAATTTTGAAATTTAGAAAATTACAGCCAAAAAATAATAAAACAATGCGTCCTTAAACTATATACACTTAATCTATCACTAATTAAGAAATAATATGACGCAATTTTAAATGGGGTGATCTAAATAGATTAAAATTAATAATATAAAATAATTAATACCCTTGAGGATGGGAGGAAGGGTAAGAGGGTTGGCCCGAACCCACAGAAAAGTTGGTTTAGGATATTTTAAAGATTATAGAAATTACCAATCATATTTCGAACCTTGGTGTGACCAGATAAAGGCTGGGGGAAGAGGGGAGACCAGAACCTACACTGAACCCAAGGTCAAACCGCCTACGCCCTATGGCCCCAAAGAAACCCTAACCTCTAGCATCCCATCCCCCCGCCCTCCACACCGTGTCCAACCGCAGGTCAATCCAATCATGGCAATTAAATATTAAAAAGTTATTAGAGAAATTACGAAGTGTATGTCACTATAAGAGTGACGCTAAGTTAAAATCCGACCGTTGGTGCTACTAGGAGAATGGCACAAGAGAATCCTACGTGGGGTTAGTTATTAAGAAGTTGAGAAGTCGGAAAGTGTTGCACATGGCCTCAGATTACAGTTATCTTCCCATTTGGTTGTCCAAAATCCGGAAATTTGACCGCGCAAGTAGTCTGCTGTTTGACTGTGATTATTTCATGGCAGACAGCTATGAAGTGGCAACTGTTTGACTGAAGTGACAGGGGATAGCATGTAGTTTGTAAACATGTGTAACTTGTTGACATTGAAGACTTGTTTGTGGTAATTCCGGCTCATGCAAAAGTAGTGCTTTTTGTGTAAAATGGGTGTACTCCGGCCTGGTTTAGAGGGTGTGTCTGTTTAAACCAATATGCTGGGAGAAAGAGCTGGACAACAGGGGTTGTCCTTTTCAGTGTATGTGTCCCCCATGCAGGCAAAGGTACATACAAAACTTCACGGACGTGCTGATATTAATAAAAATGTTATAGCCACTAAGGCTATATAGAAACATATAGCAAAATTAATTGTGGTCTCAGGCCACACCCAGCTCGCCGTGAAGAGCGAAACCCATCCAGATGACAGACGACGCAAACCCGAGGCGTCACCTCGGTCAGCCCCTAAAACATCCAGATTAAGTCATTCAACAGACGCTGCCACTACTTTAATCTATAAAACCGGTGACAGAACACATGGTATTATTAACCAGGGAACTGGCACGAGCACAGACCAGACACCTGCCCTGTTGAATTACACAAGTTGTTTTTATTAAAAATCTAATATAGGATTAAAATATGTATAAAAAATATTGAAATGATAAATGAGCGAGCATGCCTGTAACCTATCAATTTATTTTTAAAACACCATGACCAAATTAAAAACACATAATTAATTATAACATACAAATTCCAGAGGGGAGGGGGGGGGGATTACTGCCAGATAAGCCCCCCCCCCCAAATACCGAGCAATACACATGCACACACTAGCATACAACAACACATAACATATATACACAAATCTAAAAATAAATAATATGCCGCCGCCCAGCCCCCAAATATTGTTAGGGGGCCAGGCAGCGGCACATATTATAATATAAAATTAATTGTATAAATAAGGGGACATCTTAATTAGCAATATTAGAAAAAATCCATTCTCCTAAACAATGCCACCAACCGATCACCAAACAAATTTCGAAATGACCGGTTAAGGCATAAATAAATAATTACAGAGAAAGAATTAAGAAGATATCTTAAATATTAAACATTTTAGAGCTAAAACTAAACAAGTGACAAGCGTCGCGCAACCGATCGATACGTGTAGCGTGTGTACCTAAAAAAAAAGAAAAAAAGTACTAATCAAAATTATACCCGGGTGATTTTCCAGTCTTATATATTAGTTATGAAAATCCCTGGAATAAATACCATAAAAATGTGTCAGTATTATTATGACCTGTTATGGTATTCAAACAAGTGGTCCAAAAAACGACAATAAATGACCTGTTATAGATAGAAATATGAGATGTATTTACAATTTTACTGCAAAACTTATGTAATTTGAAACACACTATAACACCCAGGTTGATATTGATTATACCTGACAGAAATCCAAAATGTTGGTGCAGGCAGAGGGAATGGCATCACAGCGCAGCGCTACGTTGACCAGATTCTAACACCTCACATAGTGCCCTTCTTCACGCGTCACCATAACCACGTGTTCCAGCAGGATAACGCTCGCCCCCACACGGCCAGGATCACCATGGACTTCCTGCGTCAGCACAACATCAGAACCATGCCGTGGCCGGCTCTCAGCCCTGATTTGAACCCGATTGAACACCTGTGGGATGAAATCCAGAGACGGCTTAACCAGGTGGTCCCACGGCCGACAACTCGTGTGCAACTGGAGGCAGCTTTCCTGAGGGTGTGGGCACAGGTGCCAATGGCTTTTGTGAACCGCCTCGTGCACTCCATGTACCGACGGTGTATGGCCGTTTTGAACACCCAGGGAGGACATACACGGTATTGAACATGTCACGCCCTACAATCTCGATGTGCTGGATCCCCCCACTACCTGAACACAGGCAAACGACCCAGAGACTGTGGTCAAAGTGCATCCAATAAATTGACTTTATCAGATTTTTCAAAATTTATCTTTGATATTAATAAATTGAAACATATTTTCTCAGCCACACATGTGTCGCGTTTCTTTTGCGGTTCAGTATATATAAAGAAGGTTTTCGATATTTAAGAATGCTATGGCAGGTTTTGGCAGCTAAGATACAAATATCGGGATAGGACAAGATAACACACAATTTCTGCATGCGACGTAGCATGGAGTCTGGGTTCACGTCTCGCTGTCGTTCAGCTGCCGGTGTTCTTCTCTTTGTCAACGTAGCTGCAAGTGTAGTGGCAAATATTTTCGTTGTTTTAGCGATTCCTGCAAAGCCAGTTGATGAGAACTACTTCATATGTCTGCCGTGTAGGAGGTGGCTGGAAAAAAAGTCATAGGAAAAAAAGTCACAATTTAGTATAGGAAAAAAAATCACAGGAAAAAAAGTCACAATTATTATATAACAAAATGTATGGGTTTGTAGAGTATTGAATGTGGCATCATACTCATAGTATGCATGGGATAATTGTTAAGTAGGTCAATTAGGCTAGATTAAAGAAAGAGGCCTCATATTGTGCATGGGTGGTGACTAATTGTTACACTTATTAATTAGGGTCAATTAGGCAGGATTAAAGAAAGAGTCTTCATATTGTGCAGGGGTGGTGACTAATTGTTACACTTAATAATTAGGGTCAATTAGGCAGGATTAAAGAAAGAGTCTTCATATTGTGCATGGGTGGTGACTAATTGTTACACTTAATAATTAGGGTCAATTAGGCAGGATTAAAGAAAGAGTCTTCATATTGTGCAGGGGTGATGCTTGGGTCTAGCTTACTGATTAGGATAGATTTAAACTAAGGGCTTCCTATTGTAAATGATTTATAAAATGCCTAAGGTTAAATGTGTTTCACTATATATAGATATATTCTCCAGCTTGCTAGTATCAGAAGTATATTTAATATGGAAGTTATTCATAGCAATAAGGGTGGTCACAAAATCTGTCATGAGGGGTTCATGTATACCAACCATGCAACTCGCAAAACAAAGTTGTGGTGGAAATGTGTCAAAAGATCTAGTGGTAATTGTCGAGGTTCTATGATAACAGACTTACAGAGAGAGCACCCAGAAGCAGTTAAACCCAACAACCATGCTGCAGATCAGACCCACGTCCGTCTCGCCAAAATACGCAACTCGATGAAAGATCAAGCTGCCAGGACCCGGGACAAGCCAGGCCAGATCTTTGCCCATGGTGTCAGTCAATGTGACAATGACGTACGTGCACTATTTGTTTTTTTGTGTTGCATGATATATATTTATATAAAATTTACATAAATAAATGGTTTTCGATCTGTAAGTAGTTCACTGTTATGCCAGAGATTAATACATAAAATATCGTTTACAGTTTGAGGATTATGTTTACTTTCTATCTTTACCCCACTAAGTAATGTATCTCTCCAAAACTTATTTGTAATTTGGTTTGCTTTTCTCGTTATGAAGCAATCTCCATATATTATTAACTCATTTGTTCGTCGACGCTACGTCCAACTGCAAGAGCGTCTTCACAACTTGTGTGTTGATCGCCTTGAGGACCGCAAGAATGTGGCCGAATTTCTTCATGGTATTGGGTGGAACATCCGCCTAAACCACCAACATTAAAATCACAGAACATTTAACAAAAATCTCTTAATTAAAAATTGTGCCTTTTTTTCCTGTGTTTTTATTTTCTGTGACTTTTTTTCTGTGACTTTTTATCCTAGATTCGTAGGAGCTGTGAAAAGACTGGAATCGGATCACTCCGAGAGGGAGAGGTTTGTGTGAGAAACACCAATAAGCTAAAAGGCGTTTTAAAACAGATAACGTGTTTCTCGAAAGTCGTAAACGTAGGTTGTTTACAATTTTATCCGAGCTCAATAAGTAGAAAATATGGTTTATCTCCCCACGTTAAACTAAAGGTGCTTTAGCCCGAGTACTCTGACTGTGAGAGAGTTAGACGGACAGTTGGACAGTTATATACGCTCTGGACAGTTATAATGAGAGCGTATATATGTCCAAATGTCCATCTAGCTCTTTTACAGTCGGAGTACTCGGGTAAAGGTGCCTGTGTGTTTGTTAAAATAGTACGTGTGTGTGTGTGTGTGTGTGTGTGTGTGTGTGTGTGTGTGCACTGTTTCTGTACGCAATGAATTCAGGGCCACAACCCTGACATTACAGATGTCCTCTGGAACAATAAATAATTTTTAAAAAATAAAATAAAATAAATAAAACAAAATATAACAAAAAACCCAACAAAAAACCCCACAACAAAAACAACTAGGAATTAATCGATTCCTCATTACACAACTTTCTATTGCTGTACTTCCTGGGTGTGTTGATACGCTACTTATATCAGTTTTATTAGTAAACGTTAACATTATCGGTAATAGGAATTGATTTGGTCTATTAGAACCTTAACGCACAAAACCCCTGTGACGTCATGCTTTCGTGGAAATCCCGATTCTCGAGGAATGCGACACACTGACCTACATGTCGGTCAGAAACGAATCCAAGCAGCGAACCCTGTACCTACCAGCCATATGTCCTTATCTCCTAGGGTAGGTCCCCTTTTATATTGTGTTATGACATTTAATTAGTCGCTGCTCTGTATCACCACGGCCAACTAAATCTTCAGGGCCTTATTCCACGGAGCGGTCGTATAATGCTATACCTCGACTGTCTTGTATAAAACCGGGTAGGCCTATACTAGATGAATGTGGCTTACGTAACATATTTTCATGCACACAGGTGCATGTTTTGTTGTTAAAACATGCTGTTAAACGCACTTTGTATGCGTCTAAGTGAAAAACAAGCTTTGTAAATTCGACCCTAGATGTTCTGAAATACGATTTCCTGCGTATTACAAGTAAAATTCATCATGACAAATATGATGGTAAAATGCTCCACGTTAATGGACTTTAATTTTTATCACAATCACAATTATTGTATTCATGTATAGGCCTATACGCTGAATATTTAAAATAAGTAATGGTTTTGACGAGTTAACTATATTTAGACAGCAGCACGAGATAGAGTCGAGTGCCCGCCCACTAAATACAGTTAACGAATCAAACCCAATGATATAACTGTTTTGTACCATGATTGACGCGTCTGTGAGGGGCGTGGCCTAAAAACTGTGCAGTTAACTTCAGTTACCCGCACAGTTTCAGTTATACCATGGTATTGCAGTTACACCCCAGATGACATCAAAGAGAAAAACACCAAATCATGGTACAATTACTTTTATTACCTACGAGGTACAGCATAACGGGGTTCATATTTATCGTACGATTTCCCTCGTATGTCATAAATAAATCGTATGTCCTCCTGGCATTGTCCTTTAACGATTGGCAGTTGTAAGAGTACATTTCTTTCTAATTGGCTGACACGACATTCCACAGATACTACTTTCTTCATTCATACATTTTTACTACGAGTGTAAGCTGATCACGAGCTGTTTACGACATGCCGTAATGACACACACGTGTTTTTAATAGATTTAATAAAACATTAATTGATTATTAATGATAACTTGTATTACATTATGATGTAGTTGTGACACACCAAACACTTAATTATGAATATAATATTCAAGACTGTTAGAAATCAATACTAAGGTCGACGACAGTCACTTTTCACACGTTTGTTTTGGCTTCGTACATAATATAAAATATAGCATATCTTACCGTACTTTAACTTGAAATCCATATTTAGTAAAAGGTACAATTTTTAAATCACAAAATGTTTTTCAAACACATTCAGCTGCAAAATTATTGTGTATGTGTTTGCTTTTTTTTAGTATAAACATGTTTTACAATTTACAGCTGTTGATACATGTGTACTTATGGGCGTATAAATATGACGTCACTTTAGAACGGGTTGTGATTTGGTTTTCAAGACATCAATGAACAAACATTACTCCGCCGTTAAGGAAACGTTAGTTTGTAAACAATGACTGGAATATTCATTTAGCAGTACAGTTCTACGGTAATAAACAGCATATTACATTAGTGTCCATGACAGACGATGTTTACGACACGAGTGCCTAAATTATCGCATTTTCCTCGCTTTCGCTCGCGAAATATGATAATTTAGGCACTCGTGTCATAAACATCGTCTGTCATGGACACTCGTATAATATCCTCTATACAATGAACAACTAGCCTACATTGACAAAAACCGGTCGTGACGTCAGTATTCAATGTGCCCAATATGTTGGGACAGGGTATAATAACAAAAAATCCCCATCAGTGATAGCAGCCAAGTGGTTAATTTACCGCCTTGTACTTAATTGGGGGCTTTGGACGAGCATTTCTACAGACAGACAAACAGACAGACAGACAGACAGACAGACTATTTATTAAAGTCTCACCTCATTACAACAGAATGACACTTAGCATATAAATACAAGCAATATAAATCACACAATTGTAATGAGCCACTCTATAGTGAATTATGAGAGACTATTCGCTAAAAAAAATATCTAATTAAAAAGACAAACGAAGTAAACAACACGATATGGTACAGACAAAACAAAGGCAGCACAAACGAAACAATAAGAAATAGACAGCTCAAATAGTATACATAGTCATCTTATAGTATATATATATACTGTGAAACCCCTCAAAACTGGACAGCCATGGGACCAAGAAAAAAGTCCGGTTTTGAGGGGTATCCGGTTTACAGAGGTTTCAGTATTGAGGTCAGCCTTTTGTTGGTTGGTGTTCTCTACTGATATAGTAACTAATAAAACTGCAAAAAAAAACCCATGGCAACATTTCGCTGGACATTCCGACATGTCCAAAGTAGATACTTAAATGAAACACTTTAGAAAAAATTTCCACCAAACCAAACCAAACAATTTTACTCTTGGTTACTCTTTATTTTGTTAAATAAACTTTGCAAAGATAAAAATCAAAACAAGAACAACAACAAAACAGTTGCTTTGCCGTTCATTGTGGTAATCGTGAGACATACATGTAGGCTATGGAAAGGAGCTCAATCAAATTCGTAAGTTAATCTAACTTTGCAACAATCGAGCTCAGAATAAAGGGAGTACATTGTGTACATGTGTTTCCTCCAGTTATTTAAACATCAAAGTTGTTAATTAATCCCTTAATTGGTATTAGTCAACTGCAGAACAGTGGCACATGAGCAGGCGTCCATAATCACGTTATCGGCTGAGTGAGTATTTAAAGTATAAGTAATGCAGTAATGATTGACGTCGGTGTCACCGTCAGGTTTTCTGAGATAAAATTTGCATTAAAGGAACACAATGGGACTGGATAATTTCGTCCGGTGCAGTTTAGAAGGGTTTCCGGTTTAGAGGGGTAAATTTTAGTGTGAAAAGATACGCAAATCATGGGACCGCGTAAAATGTCCGGTTTTGATGGAATTCCGGTTTACTGAGGATCCAGTTTTGAGAGGTTTCACTATATATATATAAAGGTATTCGATATTTAAGGATGCTATGGCAGGTTTCACTGTATATATATATATATATATATATATATATATATATATATATATATATATATATATATATATATAAAGGTATTCGATATTTAAGGATGCTATGGCAGGTTTTGGCAGCTAAGATACAAATATCGGGACAGGACAAGATAAAACACAGTTTCCGCACATCGGTGCAGTCGTCATAATTAAAACGTAAAGTTCTACAGTGTGTGAGTAGTTCCCACGTTATATACATACAAATATCGGGACAGGAGAAGATAAAACACAGTTTCCGCACATCGGTGAAGTCGTCATAATTAAAACGTAACGTTTTACAGTGTGTGAGTAGTTCCCACGTTATATACATGTATATGAGCTTCAATTAAAACAGGTTATTGCGCTGAACGGTCGTTCATTTCAACTTATTTTCGTTCTAATATCCAGTTAAGTTTCAAACACGCTGTCCTAGGTACACACCTCGGCTATCTGGACCGTCTGTCCAGGACAGTGGGTTAGTTGTTAACTGTTAGTGGTTGGGTGAGAGTGACGAGGGTGCACTGGCCTTACACCTACCCACTGAGTCGTTAAAAACTCACTCTGGGTGGGAGCCGGTACCGGGCTGCGAACCCTGTACCTACCAGCCTTATGTTTTCATTTCATTTCACTTATTTTCGTGCTTATATCCAATTAAGGTTCAAGCACGCTGTCCTGGGCACACACCTCAGCTGTCTGGGCTGTCTGTCCAGGACAGTGGGTTAGTTGTTAGTTGGTTAGTGGTTAGTGAGAGAGAAGAGGGTGTAGTGGCCTTACATCTACCTATTGAGCCCTTAAGAACCCTGTACCTACCAGCCTGTAGTCCGATGGCTTAACCACTGCACCACCGAGGCCGGTTCAGCCGTATGCGGATGCGGAACTGTTTGACGTGCCTCTATCCAACATAGGTTCGGGCACGCCCACCCCGGATTTGGTCTCTGACTTCGCCAGTGAGCAACCCCGGGGCGGGAGGGTCAGCCTTATGTCCTTGTCTCCTAGTGTAGGTGCCCCTTTATAGCATGTTACGGGATTTAGTTAGTCCCGGCTCTGTATCACCACGGCCAACTAAATCTTCAGGGCCTTATTCCACGGAGCGACATTCCCAGTATTGAGCTCCACGCGGTAAGACGTGTTTGTTTCGCTTGTGCACACTGCACGTGCTTTCGTGTGCTCGACTTGGGGATCCTTCATTTCGTTGTTTTTGTGAGCGAAATGAAGTTTTCTACTGGGATGTATGCGGCCATTGGAACTGATTGAACGCTGAAACGCTTCTCGTTTCGACAGCCTGCACCACCAGGTTGGATTCTTTTTTAGCGAGATTCCTTGCCTCCACGTCATTTCATCGTCTGACTGTCGACTTGTTTTATTTTCGTGACTCGTATGACGGCCATTCTGCAGAACGCCACGGTTGTTCGCGTTTAGTCTCTACATGTCCGAGCCTGTCCTAGCAGCACTGGGAGATTGACCGCCCCACTCTTAAGAAGAAATAGGAAGCGGGGTCAGCCCCTATTACTCTTTTTCTAGACTTTACCTTGCTTTATAGTGATACCATCTCGTATCCTCCAGAGTCGGGCCCGTCCGCACCACTATACCAACCCATGACGACTGGACTATACCCTAGTCTGAAACTCTCTCTCTCGTTCAGACGGATCCGGCTTCTCAAGATCTGTATTTCAGCACAGCACTACACCTTCAACGTCTATCGACTGTCAATCTAGGGGTTTTCTTGACGGGATGCAACCCATCTCGTCCCTTTAAGCTGTGCACCTAAACGGCCTTAACGAGGCCACTCGCGTGGACATACCGATCGGACTTCAAACTTTTAGACCTGCGTTCAAAATTTTATGTCGAAATTACTTTTTTTTTTTAAATATTATTAAATAGTCCGATCCTCTCTTCTTTCTCTTATTTAATTTTGGACTGTCCTAAAATGCTCCAAATTATATAAATATTCGGCCGAGTAGTCAATTCTATTTTATTTTTGGCTTGAAACTTTTTTATTTTTTGTATTTATTCTATTAACTTGTTTACTAATTGCCATTTTCAAAGTTCTGCCCATTTTCAACCCCCCCCCCCCCCCCCCCCCCCCCCCCCCCGTCTATCCCGAGTCAGGCCACTGATCTTATCGGAGGTCGGACTCGAGATGGGCGTGTTCGAAACCCTAGTGGTATATGGGCACGTTAAACTAGTTATCAGCATCACCACGACGGAGCGATCGTGTTATACTATACCTCGGCTGTCTTGTATAAAACCGGATATACTATAGTACTGTCGGAAATAGAATAAAAACTATTTTCGTCGATTATTTCTTTCATATTAAACTGACAAGTAAATATTTTGTAAATACCCATTCAATAATACTCTCCCTAATTTAGCATTTACTTGTTTGGGCTCTCATTGATGTACAAGGTAGTGTTTACTCTTGAAATGTAAACAAAATGTCGGTAAACAGGTAATTTGTGACCTTTATTGGAACAGACTATAACAAATTGTGGTCAGCATGTGTCAGTTTCATTGCTGTTGCAATATGTGAGGGACTGTTTCTGATGATGGTCTTTCCAAATGAAATATTTGTAGTCATTTATAAGTAACGTTTGAGCAAAAATGTCAAGAACCATTATGAGTGATCCATTATACTAGTATTTTTATTCTATTTCCGACAGTACTTTAGATGAATGAGCGTAACATATTTTCATGCACACAGGTGGATGTGTTGTAGTTAAAACATGCCGTTAAACACATAGGTGTACGAGATCCCATTTTTGTAAGGGGTGGGGGGTGGAGGTAAATGAAAATGCCCGAATCAGCAAAACAACATTAATTCATATTAGAATTACTGCCCAACAGCTATATAGGGTTGCAAACGAATCACTACGTATTTTTACATGGATTATAACTAATTTTGGGGGTTAAATGATGGAAATACATGGTATAAAAGTCACAGGTTAGCATATTTTGCCAGAATATCTCTATAATTTTTGTTCCAATTTGAGGATTTGCTCCAGCACTAAGGGGCCAATTGTGTGACCAATATGTACAAAAACAGTGATAAATTTGACTCATCTAAAGGTACAAATATATTAACTACAGAATGTACAAGCACGAATTTAAATTAGAAAATTATTTGGTAAAACGGTCAACAAAAGATGCTGGAATATTATGTAAATTTAGAACTGGAAATGCCAAACTACCTATATAAACCGGTAGATTGTGAATTCCATTATATTTTTAAATGTACGTCTTTAGTTAAAGTTTGATCTGTGTAACGATACCACTAGAACACATAGATTTATTAATCATCGGCTATTGGATGTCAAACATTTGGTAATTTGACATATAATCTTAGACAGGAAACCCACTACATTTTTTTCATTAGAAGCGAGGGATATTTTATATGCACCATATCATAGACAGGATAGCACATACCACGGCCACCAGTCGTGGTGCACTGGCAGGAGCGAGAAATAGTGTGTGAACTATTTAGATATTTACAAATTGTCATTGAGAGGGTTAGTGTTCCGGGTTAATAATAAAGTACGATGTCCATTACCACTACAGAAAACACTTTATAAATTAATTTTGTTTATAGTTTCTCCAATGTTCACTCGGTGTAGTCTTAAGAGAATAAATTCTTGTCTTGTCTAAGATCAGGTTAGGTGCATAACAACCATATGCCCTCAAGATGACCTTAGCGCTTAAATAGCTTTGTCGAACCAAGATCGAAACATCAATACATTGACAAAAACCCGGTGTCACCGTGACAATGGAAATACTGATTGCGAATGCGACACTGACCTACACATCTAAAACGAATCCACGTATTATCCTACTGACTGATTGGCTGGCGGTTACTTGCACGACTTGTTAGTCAATATGGGTTGTGTTTATAGTTAGGGTCTCATCCACTGAGATCGATGGCGGGGGCAGGTGGGAGGTGGGGGTGGATGGGGATGGGGGTTTGGGGGGGGGGGTGAGGGGTGATGTTGATTGATATGCTTGTGATTGTTTCTCGGGAAATCTCAAAAACTAGGGGCCGAATTTACGAACCTGTTCTTCTTAAACGCGGGTGTTTACATAAGCATTATAAAAGTATGTAGTTACACGCATCTGAGTGAAAAACAAGCTTTGTAAATTCGACCCTAGATGTTCTGAAATGCGATTTCCTGCGTACTACATATAAAACTCATCATGATAAATATGCTGGTAAAATGCTCCACGTTAATGAACTTTAATTTTTATCACAATTATTGTATTCATGTATATACGCTGAATATTTATAATAATCACTTACAATGAACAACTAGCCTATGTTGGCGTAGTCAGGATTGTATGGGGGGAGTGTAACCCACACTATGTATGTATGTATGTATGTATGATTTTATAAAATATATAGCCTAATCAATTAGTTCATTGTCATTAGGCCTACAAATATGAATATTAATAACAACAACATATTACTTGCCAATTAATTATTTAATCTTTTGACACTGTGATTTGAGCTCAGTAAAATTTTTAATTAAGCTGGTTTGACTCCCATGGTAACGTTCAGGGCCTACAAGGGAACATTTTAAAAACAATACATTGTATAGATGGAGTACATATTCATATTAAACTACATACACGTGTAACTAGATACTAAAAGTATACAGAAACACATATACAATCTAAACATTTCATGTTTATATATCAATTCGGTGAGTATTATAATGGATTGCCTGAATAATACTAAGATTTCCACGTTTGTAATCGCCCAAAAAGTGATAGTATTTTGTAAATGTCTGAAAAACAAACATAAAATAACCTTTAGTTAATTAATTTTTGATACAATTTCGTAACAATACATCAGTTCCTCCCGAAAACTGGTCACACTATATTGGAAACAGTTATATATACTCAAGTGGCTCACAATAACACAACAAAATAGCATTTGTAAATGTATATATCATAGCAGTTGTACGATAGAAATATTAATAAAATGTTACTATATTACATTTTGTTAAAACAAATGTTTTTATTCAAAGGTATAGACACATATTGTTGACATAATATTATTATAAACATGCATTTCGTCAGTTATTATCGTAATGCATATAAACAATGAAATCAAGATGGTTTGCATATAACTGAGCATATTATAGTTTAAAACTCATCACTGCTAAACTGTACACACGTTTATTTGCCTTGCTTATTAACAGGAACGTGAGGGCAGTGGGAACCTTTGCTCTGCATAAGCGCATTCCTCGTGGAACGAAATTTCAAGAAGTGGTATTCACTCTCCGTCTTCAACCGATAAACTAGTGAACACGATCATAGGCGTACGGGCTTCCATTTTTGTAGGGGGAAAGGCTGCTTTTTGGCCAGGAATTAAACGAAAATGCCCGAATCTGTGTAACATTAATTCATATTAGCATTACTACCAAACAGCTATATACATGTAGTGTTGCAAACGAATCACTACGCATTTTTATAAGGATTACTAATTTTGAGGGTAGAATGATGGAAATACATGGTGAAAAGGTCTCAGGTTAGCACACTTTGCCCGAACATCTGTATCATTTTTGCACGAATCTGAGGTTTTTCTCCAGCCCCCCCCCCCCCCCCCCCCCCCCCCCCCCTCCAGCCCCATGTTGTGTAAATCTGCTTTTTGCGGACCAGTTCAGTGTGGGGTAGGATCCATTTGCCAGTAGACGTAGCCCAGATCCGCGCAAATCCCAAAACTATTGCTAAAGCTGTATTCACTCCAGCACGTGTGAAGTGTGTGATATAATAACCTCTTCCACCACCCAGTTTTTAAACAGATGATTTCTACTGCATTCTCAAACACAAATGTATAAGTTTAGATGACACTGTTAGCAATATTAAGTACTATATTTCGAGTAGGATTAATGGCACCACACAGTATGTTTTTTTTTTTTCTTTCTAAATTATAATTAGGCCTAATATTATCCGAGTTAAACGGAAATGCCCGAATCTGTATAACAACATTTATTCATATTAGTATTACTACCAAAGAGCTATATAGGCCCGAATCTGTATAACAACATTTATTCATATTAGTATTACTACCAAACAGCTATATAGGCCCGAATCTGTATAACAACATTTATTCATATTAGTATTACTACCAAACAGCTATATAGGCAAACGAATCACAACGCATTTTACATGGACTATAACTAATATTGTGTGTAGAATGATAGAAAAAAAAACATCGTGAAAAGGTCTCATCTTGTCTGAATATCTCTATCGTTCCTTCCCGAATTATTTGCTCCAGCCCTGGGGACAGTTGCCCCACTCCCACCCCATCCAGGGCCGTACCCGTATCAAAATCCTAGGGTGGCACTATGTTTTATAAACGAATGAAACACTATAGCCTACAAATTAAACTCTGAGATATGTATTCTATTTTCTGGAGTAAAAAAAAAAAAAGGTGAGATTTTCAGGGTATACGGCCCTGCCGTTTCGTACGCTTATGCAAATGACTATGGCGGGGAATCACCTACAGGTTGTTACAGATGATTCCACGCCGTACTGAAATGAGTACAACAAACTGTGTAGCTACATAATCAACAAAGGTGCGCGACGTAGTATGGCTTTTTTATGCACAGTCATTAGGCGTTTACCATAGTTTGACACCCAATAGCCGATGTATTTTTCGTGTTGGGGTGTCGTGAAAGAGTCATTGCAGTAATTCGAGTAGGTGATTCCCCGCCATACTTAGCGAGCACACCAAACTGTGAGATCGACAAATGTACACAACGTAGTAGATTGTCGTTGTTCGCGTCTCGACGCTCTCATTATAATCAGATCATATATAACTGTCCAAACGTCCATCTACCTCTCTTACAGTCAGAGTACTCGGGCTGAGGCACCTTTAGTTTAAAGTGGGGAGGTAAACCGTATTTCCTAGTTATTGATCACGGATAAAATTGTAGTAATTGTAGTAAAATTTCTAGTTAAGTCCGAGGTACGAGATTTAGGCTGATTTTCCATTAGTGCAGTTATTACCGCACGGCCAGCCGCTTGGCGGTTCCACCCGCGCGCCTAGCACATATCCACTGTTACCGGTCATATGCAAATTGAAAAATGTCATTGTTAAACGAGGAAGATCCATTACTAATGAAACATCAGATCAAATCGAAATTTCAACTATTACTTAGTTCTTCCCACAGGGAACGTTTATTTTTTCATACTATGTATGTACTACGAATTATTTAGTTCCGAGCCGATTGCTTTTCTAAACTGGACACAAAAATAGTTGTTGCTTTTTGTTATAAACAAAACATTTACTTTTCTTCTTACATTAAACCAAACTAAAATTATGTCCACAAAACAATGTGTAGGAGGATGTGACGGACTATAGAAAGGAAATGGTTTATTTGACTACGCACTCAACACATTTTATTTACGGTTATATGGTGTCAGACATATGGTTAAGGACCACACAGATATTGAGGGAGGAAACCCGCTATCGCCACTTCATGGGCTACTCTTTTCGATTAGCAGCAAGGGATCTTTTATATGCACTATCCCATACACAGGATAGCACATACCACGGCCTTTGATGTACCAGTCGTGGTGCACTGGCTGGAGCGAGAAATCGGACTATAGGAGACGAGAACTAACACCTGTGGAAAGAAGAAACAGATTTTGAGAACATTAAATAATGAGAAGATTGGAGCAGGATGCTTTCCGTTATCTGGTGCGGGAGATTCAATTTGATAGCGAAAACTATCAGCAGTATTTTCGTATGTCTCCAGAGACGCTGGAATATGTTTTAGTATTTGTAGGTCCACTTATAAGTAAAAAGACCGTTCTTTCAGCCGAAGAAAGGCTGGTAACATGCATCAAATATTAAAGCCTTTAGTGATACCATGCAGGTCTTAATACTAAGCAGCCTACACTAATAATAATAATATATATTGTTTTATCGGAAACGGCAATACAACAGTTTAATAGTACCTTGCATAAAGCAATGCCACATAGGACCGATTATGTTTTACTGCCATCACAGGTCCGTAGACAGGGGTGGGTAAAAGGGACCGAACAACCCACCGCATCGTAAAAATTACCAAGTCAATTAAAATTTCTATTTGCTCATGTGTGAATTTTTGCTCGCCCATTGCAGGAATAATGCTAAAAATACCTACTCCGAAAACTTACAAATTAAATGACGCTATAAAACACACAAGTGCGGGAGATGGGTAATCATGGGTAATACCCCAAAATGACGTTATTTTATGGATTCCCCTTGTAGTTCGATTGGACCGCTCAGGATCCATTTGCCAGTAGACGTAGCCGAGATCCGCGCAAATCCCAAAACTATTGCTAAAGCTGTGTTCACGCCAGCGCGTGTGAAGTGTGTAATATAATAACCTCTTCCACTACCCAGTTTTAAACAGATGATTTCTACTGCATTTTCAAACACAAATGTATAAGTTTAGATGAAACTGTTAGCAATATTAAGTATTATATTTCTAGTAGGATTAATGACACCACACAGTCATGGGCAGTTGCCCCCCCCCCCCCCCCCCCCCAATTCGGGGAAAACAGTGGGAAAAATTCGGGCAAATTTTATCTGGGTACAATTTCGAGCAAATCAACCCCTCCAGCCCCCATATGTTTTTTTTCTTCTAAATTATAATTAGGCCTAATAAATCATATCTGAGTTAAACAAAAATGCCCGAATCTGTATAGGGTGTTTATTCATATTAGTATTACTACCAAACAGCTATATAGGTTAACGTTGGTTTAAAAACGCAGTTTACATGGACTATAACTAATATTGTGTGTAGAATGACAGAAAAAAAAAAACATGGTGAAAAGGTTTCATTTTGCTTGAATATCTTTATTGTTTCTTCCCGAATTATTTGTTCCAGCCTTGGGGACAGTTGCCCCACTCCCACCCCGTCCAGGGCCGTACCCTGATCAAAATCCTAGGGGGGGAGGGGGGGGGGGGGGGGCACTATGTTTTATAAACGAATGAAACACAATAGCCTAAAAATTAAACTCTGAGATGTGTATGCTATTTTCTGGAGTAAAAAAAAAAGGTGAGATTCTCGTACACTTATGTAAATGACTATGACGGGGAATCTGAAATGAGGTACTGCAATGAGGACACCAAACTGCGTAGCTACAGAATCAACACAGGTGCGTGACGTAGGGTGTGGCGTCTTTATTGAAACTTGTTTGAGGCAGGTGATTCCCCGCTGTACTGTGACCGCACCAAACCGTGTAGCTCCAGATCGACAAACGAGCACAACGTAGAATGACGTCTTTATTCACTTCTCGCTGTCGTTCAGCTGCCGGTGTTCTTATCTTTCTCAACGTAGCTGCAGGTGTAGTGGCAATCACTTTCGTTGTTTTAGCGATCCGTGCAAAGCCAGTGGATGAGAACTACTTGATGTGTCTCTCGTGTAGGAGCTGCGAAAAGACTGGAATCGGATCGCTCCGAGAGGGAGAGGTTTGTGTGAGAAACACCAATGAACTAAAAAGCGTTTTAAAACAGGTAACGTGTTTCTTGAAAGTCGTAGACTTAGGTTGTTTACAATTTTATCCGTGATCAATAATTAGGAATTATGGTTTATCTCCCCACTTTAAACTAAAGGTCCCTGTGTGTTTGTTAAAATAGTACATCTGTATATATAAAGTAAAAGTAGGTTTTGTTTAACGACGCCTCTAGAGCACATTGAGATTTATCTGATCATTGGCTATTGGACGTCAAACATATTGTCATTCTGACATATTTCTTTAGAGGAAACCCGCTGCCGCCACATGCTACTCTTTCCGATAAGCAGCAAGGGGTCTTTTATATGTACTTTCCCAGACAGGACAGCACATACCACGGCCTTTGATGAACCAGCTGTGGACCACTGGTTTGAACGGAAAATAGCCCAAACTGCAAATGGGTCTACTGAGAAGGATCAATCCGATGACCGACCGCTTCAAAGGATATATATATATATGTGTGTGTGTGTGTGTAGTCAAACCTGTCTTTAGCTGTCACACAAGGGAGTAGATAAAAGTGGCCGCTTAAGAGAGGTGCCCGCTGATTACATGTTGTCATAAATATAGTCTTTAAAACATCTGTTGTTGTTTCTTGTTTTACCGTCTGTACTGCTAATCAACGGATGTGTGCTTCACAGTTGACTATAAAACAACTGTTTTAATGTCGTCTCCTCCAGAAATAATGCAAATGGAATGTATTAAATTAATCGTTCTCAACAAATTTGTTTTCCTTTTCCATTTAATTATTTAATTGCTATTTCATGCGGTGTACTGTCCTAATAAGTGAATCTACACATGTCAAGCGTAGCCTGCCCAGAGGCAATTAGATGCAGCCTAGAGTCATACTTTCTTAATTGATACACAGTAGAAATGTCGGAGTGTGTGTGTGTGTGTGTGTGTGTGTGTGTGTGTGTGTGTGTGCGTGTGTGTGTGCATTGTGTACCACTATGTTTCTGTACGTAATGACTTCAGGGCTCCGTTCCACGAAGCGATCTTAGCACTATTATCGCCGTAAATACCTACCATCGCGACTCGCCAGCCCGTTTCACGACACGTCGTAGCTTACTATTGTCGTAAATTAATGTGAAAATTTACAATAGGTACGAGGCAGTTCTAAGCCACTAACATAGCTGACAAATGGCAGTTAAATGATGATTTGGTCATTTTCTAAGAAGGAAACTAATTTTTTGTATAAAAATGGATCTAATATAGAGGAAATAACTTTTATAAAACTTGGCGTTCGGTGAAAAAAACATTCTAGGCCATAGACTTTCACACGAAAATACGGGAGATAACTCTCATGTCTTATGCATTCGGCAATTATCGCTCATCAAATAAACTGACAAAGCTACTTCATGGATTTCCGATACCAATGAATACACCTAAGATGTTCCGAAAAGTCGGTAACCAATTCATTATTTAACTAATTCGTATTTTTTTGTAAATAATATTTTAATCATTAAAGGGGCACATACGACTATCGTAAAGTTGCTTTGTGGAACGGATATAAAGTTTACAGTGCCAGTTGTAAAATTTACCGACCACACTAGAATTAAGATTAGCCACAATTCTTTCGTGGAACGGGGCCCTTTAATGATTAAAATATTATTAGGGTCGGCGCTACTGTTGGTCAGGGAGGTGGAGTTAGGGTTGGTGCTAGCGTTGGTCAGGGAGGTGGAGTTAGGGTCAGTGCTAGTCATGGGGTGTTGGTCAGAAATGTGGAGACAGGGTCGGTGCTAGCTTCGGGATGTTGGTCAGGGAGGTGGATTTAGGGTCGGTGCTAGTGTTGGGGTGTTGGTCAGGGAGGTGGAGTTAGGGTCTGTGCTAGCATAGGTCAGGGACGAGGAGTTAGGGTCGGTGCTAGCATTGGTCAGTGAGGTGGAGTTAGGGTCGGTGCTAGAGTTGGGGTGTTGGTCAGGGAGGTGGACTTAGGGTCAGTACTTCCGTTGGTCAGAGAGGTGGAATTAGGGTCGGTGCTAGTGTTGGGGTGTCGGTCAGGGAGGTGGATTTATGGTCGGTGCTAGTGTTGGGGTGTTGGTCAGGGAGGTGGACTTAGGGTCAGTGCTTCCATTTGTCAGAGAGGTGGAGTTAGGGTCGGTGCTAGTGTTGGGTTGTTGGTCAGGGAGGTGGAGTTAGGGTCGGTGCTAGTGTTGGGGTGTTGGTCAGGGAGGTGGAGTTAGGGTCGGTGCTTGCGTTGCGATGTCGGTAAGGGAGGTTGATTTAGGGTCGGTGCTAGTGTTGTGGTGTTGGTCAGGGAGGAGGAGTTAGGGTCGGTTCTAGCGTTGGGGTGTTGGTCAGGGAGGTGGAGTTAGGGTCGGTGCTAGTGTTGGTCAGGGAGGTGGACTTAGGGTCAGTGCTTCCGTTGGTCAGAGAGGTGGAGTTAGGGTCAGAGCTAGTGTTGGGTTTTTGGTCAGGGAGGTGGAGTTAGGGTCGGTGCTAGTGTTTGGTGTTGGGGTGTTGGTCAGGGTGGTGGAGTTAGGGTCGGTGCTAGCGTTGGGATGTTGGTAAGGGAGGTGGATTTAGGGTCGGTGCTTGTGTTGGGGTGTTGGTCAGGGAGGTGGAGTTAGGGTCGGTGCTAGCGTTCGGATGTTGTTCAGGGAGGTGGATTTAGGGTCGGTGCTAGTGTTGGGGTGTTTGTGAGGGAGGTGGAGTTAGGGTTGGTGCTAGTGTTGGGGTGTTGGTCAGGGAGGTTGAGTTAGGGTCGGTGCTAGTGTTGGGGTGATTGTCAGGGAGGTGTAGTTAGGGTCGGTGCTAGTGTTGGGGTGTTGGTCAGGGAGGTGGAGTTATGGTCGGTGCTAGCATTGGTCAGGGAGGTGGAGTTAGGGTCGGTGCTAGTGTTGGGGTGTTGGTCAGGGAGGTGGAGTTAGGGTCGGTGCTAGCATTGTGATGTTGGTAAGGGAGGTGGATTTAGGGTCGGTGCTAGAGTTGGGGTGTTGGTCAGGGAGGTGGACTTAGGGTCAGTACTTCCGTTGGTCAGAGAGGTGGAATTAGGGTCGGTGCTAGTGTTGGGGTGTCGGTCAGGGAGGTGGATTTATGGTCGGTGCTAGTGTTGGGGTGTTGGTCAGGGAGGTGGACTTAGGGTCAGTGCTTCCATTTGTCTGAGAGGTGGAGTTAGGGTCGGTGCTAGTGTTGGGGTGTTTGTGAGGGAGGTGGATTTAGGGTCGGTGCTAGCGTTGTTCAGGGAGGTGGAGTTAGTGTCGGTGCTAGTGTTGGGTGTTTGTGACGGTACATTCTCTTAAATTTGTTTCGCCTGTGGCGATTTTAATTGTGTTAGAGGGCCGTGTGCAGTTTATTGCCCGTAGCCCAGATGGGCAACTTGTTACGTAAGACTTCTGCGCGACCGTCCTCGATCGGTACGCCTAATACACACCCTCGGCCAGCTGCGGAGGCCATGTGGCTAGTAGTTACGTAATATCTCCGGTAGTGCTGTTTATGGCCAGGAGATTGCTCGCGGTTGGCGACAGCCAGACTGACGATCAGAGAGAAATATACCGACTCTATTAAATGTAGAATATGAGATGATACGTGAGGTACCGCCTTGTTCCCCCAGGCCAATTCTGATTTTGGAATAAATAGCTAGGATTTAGAGATATCTAGGAGAACGAATTAGGAAGCTTCCTGGGAACGTTAGTCCGTTTGGACTTTGGTAAATATCATTTCTGCTCTGTGTATAACCTTGATGTGATTGATGTGACTTTAAATATTTTAATACTGTATTATACCAATATTCTTTAGACAGTGTCTTCGGTCATCTGACGAAGTAAATCGTAGACTTTTTGTTCTAACATTATATGAGTATTTGGTAATATAAAGCTTAGCCAGTCATCCTAGAAGACCCTAGGTAAACTGTAGGTTATTGTCTTTATTGTGATAGGTACCAGTATTAATTTTGTGTTACAGATTACTGAAAGAGTAGTTAAGGGTTAATTAAAAATTAACCCGTTAGGAATAGAGCTGTAATTCCTGTATTAATTAAGTTCCCCAAGAAGCGTTTCTCAATTATCACACGTTACTGAACGAGTAGTAGGGTTAACTAAAAATAAACCAGTTAGGAATGGTGTTGTAATTCCTTTATTAATTAACTTCTCCTGTAAGCGTTTCTCAAGTATCACACGTGTGGATGTGGTGTAACGGTGAAGTGATTCGCATATTGTGTAACTAGACACCTAGAGATTAACTAATTAAGTGATCCGTTCTGGGTTGTTATTATTGCTGTTATTAATTTACTACTACGGCTGTACATTTGTCAGCGTAGGATAATACAGATTCCAAAGTGTATTGTGTTTTTGTTGTGTTTCTAGAGAACTACGTGCTATATTAATATATACTTTATATAAGATCGTATCTCTGATCATACCTAGAGACGAGCCATACTAGGGTTTAACAGCCTGTTACAGAGAGATCTAATAGATATACAGTTAGGAGAGATATTTTGATAATCGTGTTTTATTCAGTTACGGGTATTATAGAATCCCCGTGACAGTGTTGGTCAGGGATGTGGAGTTAGTGTCGGTACTAGCATTAGGATGTTGGTCAGGGAGGTTTCTAAAATGATTTTCCAGGTTATCAATAAGGCCTATTGTATAAACATAAACATCACAGTGCTAAAGGACGCTTGAACTAGATAGGTCATGACTACTGACACAATGACGTCAACAGCTGGATAATCGGATATTTCTCCTTTTGGGTCCATTTCGGTCTTTCGTCGGATCCCCTATTCTACAAACATAAACGTAACAATGTTAAAGGGCACTTGACCTAGATAGCTGCTGACCACTGACAAAATGACGTCATTACCTCCAGCTACATACTCATATTTCTCGGGATCAGGGCTGTGTTCAGCCAGACCGAAGGAAGGAAATATTTTATTTAAGGACGCACTCAACACATTTTATTTACGGTTATATGGCGTCAGACATATGGTTAAGAACCACACAGATATTGAGAGAGGAAACCCACTGTCGCCACTTCATGGGGTACTCTTTTCGATTAGCAGCAAGGGATCTTTTATATGCACCATCCCACAGACAAGGTAGTACATACCACGACATTTGATATACCAGTCGTGGTGCACTGGCTGGAACGGGAAATATCCCAATGGGCCCACCGACAGGGGTCGATCCCAGACCGACCGCCCATCGAACGAGCGCTTTACCATTGGGCTACGTCTCGCCCCCTGCCAGACCGACCATAAAAACATCCGCTAGACTGGTTTATGCGCTTCGCGGTAAACCAAATGACCACGTCGGGAACCAATCAAATAGTTCACGAACCTTAGCGAAATCTTTGCTGGCTGAACTTAGAGCTATTTTTCTCTTGGAATACAAATTCGTAGCGCATGCGCATATATAATGTATTCACGGTATGGATTATTATTTTTCTTTTCTTTACTACTACTACTACTACTACAGGAGCGTGTGCAGACGGAGAGTTTCATCATGATTTCTGCGATAAAAGATCCCTTCAAACTAATGGGAAAATGTAGCTAATTTCCTCTCTAAGACTATAATATGTCAAAATTACCAAATGTTTGACATCCAATAGCATACGAATAATAAATCAATGTGCTCTAGTGGTGTCGTTAAAGAAAACAAACTAATTCTTCTATCGAATGGAGGGGATATGTCATTGACGGACGTATTCATATGTTATCCTTAGAAAGCACAGTTCTGTCTAATAGTGTTGAGTAAACAAAATAAACCGGTCTTTACGTGTTCGTCATTGTCACACACTTTTCTTTTGAAGCTATTACCTAGCGTGAATTATAGCCGACAAACAGCTGGTGATTAAATCAGAAATAAAGAGTCTTTGTAAATTATCTGACATGAAACAGTTCGAGTTTGATAAATTTTGTGAAAGGTGCAGTCTCTCTCTCTCTCTCTCTCTCTCTCTCTCTCTGTACAGACCAGCTAATTAATACAAACTAATTCCCCGGGAATGATTACGAATGCTAATTTAGTGGGGTTTATTCTCTTCAGTAGTTGAAAGATCAGTGCACACAATGACATGATATTATGAGTAACTCTTTGCCACTATTGTTATTTCCTGATAAAGATGATGATTATAAAATTATATAGAATATCAGGATACTTCGTTTTGATATCGTGGCTATTTGGCAAGGTTTAGATAACGGTGTAACAGGTGAATAATTCACAGAATGAAAAGAGTCAAACGGCGAAAATAAAGCGTGTGTGCGTAATTCGTGGTGGTCGCTAGACGCATATTTGTATGATATCGTAGTTTTAAGATTTTTTTTATATTTGAAATGAAATGTACATAGGAAGGAAATGTTTTATTAAACGAAACACGCAACACATTTTATCTATGGTTATATGGCGTCAGATTTATGGTTAAGGACCACACAGATATTGAGAGAGGAAACCCACTGTCGCCACTTCATGGGCTACTCTTTTCGATTAGCAGCAAGGGATCCTTTATATGCACTGTGACGATTTAGGGGCAAAAGGGAGGTTATAAATATCTACAGGTAGCGTTGTGGTTTTCTCTCCCCGTCAAACCACACACCAGCAGTTTAACAATAATTCTGAGTGGATAGAATAACGCACTCGCTGTTTATAATTATATTACATTTATTGGTTATAATGATTAACAGTAGAATTATAAAGCAACTCGTAGTCCAGTATAAAAACGTAGTCTACGGAGAAATAAAAATAAACCACTGAAGGCCTAAATTGTAAATGATAATAATTAATTTCCTCAGGTCTCACCTGGACAATGTATCGTTTTCTTTATAAAATCAATGCTTACATTTATATGAATTGATTCACGGCCCTGCCGGTAACACAGGTACCCCCAAACAGAAATCCCTAATACAAATACTATACTTACATATACTCTTTAGTATATAACGTTACTATAACATATCTGACGTTAATGCTTGGGAATACCTGTGGCCAGTAACAACAGCTGTTTTCTATTTACTTTCCAAACCGTCGACCCCAAAAGTTAGTGACGTTATTGGAGGGGGGGGGGGGGGGGAGGCATTCGATTTTAAGGAGTTGGTGGTACTTAACGCACACTAGTAATTAAAGTCCAGAATATGCTAGGTCGAGGTGGCAATCGGTCTTCACCCCCCACCCCACCCCCCACCCCCCTCCCTTCTTGCTTTCCTCTGACTACGAGCCCGAATCATGCAGTGCACATCGTGTTTCTTCCGTTCATGCTTGTATAAAGCACACAAATACTTGTGATCAAATCTCGGATAAATGAACATAAATTACTGTCGTGACGTGGCTGTATTATGAAGAAGACTTGCGATCAAATCTCGGATAAATGAACGTAAATTACTGTCGTGACGTGGCTGTATTATGGAGAAGACTTGTGATCAAATCTCTGATAAATGAACGTAAATTACTGTCGTGACGTGGCTGTCTTATGGAGAAGACCTGCTACGTTGTATGACTTGTGCTTCATCCATGTGTTGGCTTTTTTAAACCAATACAATATGTGTCAATCAAACTTTCATGTAATACTAATACATGAATACATGTGATTAACGCGACTCTACTGAAGATAGCATGAGTTAATTTCAGATTATTTGATGCAAATTAACTGTTGTTTTCTATTATACGTTTTAAAAGCTAATAATATTTAAAATAAAATATGTATGCCGACAGAAATACGAATACTGATAATGTGTATTTGTTTTAACTTAAAATGGACTAAGCTTTAAAAGAGTGTTTCATTATCTATTAAACCTGACGGAATATTGATGTGCATATATATGTCAGGGTAAATCAAAATAAACGCAATGCGTAGGAATGCTGTAATTCAAAAAATTAAAATCCCTGTTTAGTATACATATTTTTCAGATGTACCTGTCCGAACTAGACGAACACAAACGTTCAGTACCTAAGACGCCTAAAACAAAGATTGGTAAGCTGAAGGCAGACGACATAGAGGAGGATGGTGGTGGTGCACTTTATAATGCTCTTTAAATTTCATCTTTCCATTTAATTAGAAATCTAAATGATACTGTTATTTGTTTAATGAATCTTGTTATGGTTAACAGACGCCTTTGCATACAACTCTAATAATAAATCAGTTTATCAGAATGAAAGCATTTACTGGGGGTAACAACTCTGATATAACAATAAATATTATCTTAAATAAATCCATCTGTCATTGAAAACAACCCAGATATAACAATGATCTGTTATAATAACTATATCTGTCAGTGGAAACAACCTAAATATAACAATGTTCTGTTATAATAACTATATCTGTCAGTGGAAACAACCCAAATATAACAATGTTCTGTTATAATAACTATATCTGTCAGTGGAAATAACCCAGATATAACAATGATCTGTTATAATAACTATATCTGTCAGTGGAAATAACCCAGATATAACAATGATCTGTTATAATAACTATATCTGTCAGTGGAAACAACCCAGATATAACAATGATCTGTTATAATAACTATATCTGTCAGTGGAAACAACCAAATATAACAATGATCTGTTATAATAACTATATCTGTCAGTGGAAACAACCCAGATATAACAATGATCTGTTATAATAACTATATCTGTCAGTGGAAATAACCCAGATATAACAATGATCTGTTATAATAACTATATCTGTCGGTGGAAACAACCCAGATATAACACTGATCTGTTATAATAACTATATCTGTCAGTGGAAACAACCTAAATATAACAATGATCTGTTATAATAACTATATATGTCAGTGGAAACAACCCAAATATAACAATGTTCTGTTATAATAACTATATCTGTCAGTGGAAACAACCCAGATATAACAATGATCTGTTATAATAACTATATCTGTCGGTGGAAACAACCCAGATATAACACTGATCTGTTATAATAACTATATCTGTCAGTGGAAACAACCCAGATATAACAATGATCTGTTATAATATCTATATCTGTCAGTGGAAACAACCAAATATAACAATGATCTGTTATAATAACTATATCTGTCAGTGGAAACAACCCAGATATAACAATGATCTGTTATAATAACTATATCTGTCAGTGGAAATAACCCAGATATAACAATGATCTGTTATAATAACTATATCTGTCGGTGGAAACAACCCAGATATAACAATGAACTGTTATAATAACTATATCTGTCGGTGGAAACAACCAAATATAATAATGTTCTGTTATAATAACTATATCTGTCAGTGGAAACAACCCTGATATAACAATGATATGTTATAATAACTATATCTGTCAGTGGAAACAACCCAGATATAACAATGATCTGTTATAATAACTATATCTGTCAGTGAAAACAACCCAGATATAACAATGATCTGTTATAATAACTATATCTGTCAGTGGAAACAACCCTGATATAACAATGATATGTTATAATAACTATATATGTCAGTGGAAATAACCCAGATATAACAATGATCTGTTATAATAACTATATCTGTCAGTGAAAACAACCCAGATATAACAATGATCTGTTATAATAACTATATCTGTCAGTGGAAACAACCCAGATATAACAATGATCTGTTATAATAACTATATCTGTCAGTGGAAACAACCCAGATATAACACTGATCTGTTATAATAACTATATCTGTCAGTGGAAACAACACAGATATAACAATGATATGTTATAATAACTATATCTGTCAGTGGAAACAACACAGATATAACAATGATATGTTATAATAACTATATCTGTCAGTGGAAACAACACAGATATAACAATGTTCTGTTATAATAACTATATCTGTCAGTGGAAACAACCCAGATATAACAATGTTCTGTTATAATAACTATATCTGTCAGTGGAAAAAACCCAGATATAACAATGTTCTGTTATAATAACTATATCTGTCAGTGGAAACAACACAGATATAACAATGTTCTGTTATAATAACTATATCTGTCAGTGGAAACAACCCAGATATAACAATGTTCTGTTATAATAACTATATCTGTCAGTGGAAACAACCCAAATATAACAATGTTCTGTTATAATAACTATATCTGTCAGTGGAAACAACCTAAACATAACAATGTTCTGTTATAATAACTATATCTGTCAGTGGAAACAACACAGAGATAACACTGATCTGTTATAATAACTATATCTGTCAGTGGAAACAACACAGATATAACACTGATCTGTTATAATAACTATATCTGTCAGTGGAAACAACACAGATATAACACTGATCTGTTATAATAACTATATCTGTCAGTGGAAACAACACAGATATAACACTGATCTGTTATAATAACTATATCTGTCAGTGGAAACAACACAGACATAACAATGTTCTGTTATAATAACTATATCTGTCAGTGGAAACAACACAGATATAACAATGATCTGTTATAATAACTATATCTGTCAGTGGAAACAACCCAGATATAACACTGATCTGTTATAATAACTATATCTGTCAGTGGAAACAACACAGATATAACACTGATCTGTTATAATAACTATATCTGTCAGTGGAAACAACCCTAATATAACACTGATCTGTTATAATAACTATATCTGTCAGTGGAAACAACCAAAATATAACACTGATCTGTTATAATAACTATATCTGTCAGTGAAAACAATCCAGATATAACAATGGTCTGTTATAATAACTATATCTGTCAGTGGAAACAACCCAGATATAACAATGATCTGTTATAATAAATATATCTGTCAGTGGAAACAACCCAAAGATAACAATGTTCTGTTATAATGAATGCACCTGTGAGTGAAACCAACCCAAATATAACAGTAATTTGCTATAATATATATATTATGAATACATCTGTTAGTGGCAATAACCTAAGTATAACAATGATCTGATATAATGAATATATTTGTCAGTGAAAACAACCCAAAAATATAACAGTGTTCTGTTATATTGAATATATCTTCCAATGGAAACAAACCAGATATAAAAGTTACTGCTATAATTAACGTATCTTCTAGTGGGAAGAACCGGAATATAACAATTGTCTGTTATAATGTTATAATGAATAAACCTATCGGTGGAAATAACCCAATTATAACAGTGATCTATTATAATGAAAACATGTCAGTAAAAACAACCAAAATAGAACAATTAAATAATATACTGAATATATCTGTCAATGGGAACAATACAAATATAACAATTATCTGTTATAATAAATATATCGCTGAGTGGTAACAACCCAAATAAAATACTGTTCAGTTATAAAGAATATATCTGTCATTGGGGAAAACCCAAATATAATAATAATCTGTTATAAGTATTACATGTCAGTGGAAACAATACAAATATAATAATTATCTTTTATATTGAATATATTTGTGGAAACGACCTAAATATAACAATATACAATGAATATGTCTGTGGGTGGAAACAACACAATTAATAAAACTATCTGTTATAATGATATATGTTATAATATTATAATTATTTGTTATAATGAATATATCTGTCAGTGGAAACAATTCATATATATCAATGACCTGTTATGATGAATATATCTGTCAATGGGAACAAACCAAATATTATACTGTTTGGTTATAATGAATATATCTGCCATTGGGAAGTACCCAAATATAACAATGATCTGTTATAATGATTATATCTGTCAGTGGAAACAACACAAATATAACTATTATCTATTATATGTCACAGACATCAACAGCCGTGGTATGTGCATATGAAAGATCACTTGCTGGTAATGGAAAAATGTAGCGGGTTTTCTCTCTAAGATTATATGTCAAAATATCAAATATTTCATATCCACAAGCCGATGATTAATAAATCAATGTGATCTAGTGATGGGAATTTTTTTTTTTTTTTTTTTTTTTTTTATTATTATTATTTTCGTCGCCTCTGCTGTGTCATCTTGTAAGAAAGGTTCTTGGCCGATTTAGCTGAAATTTGGTAGGTAGTTGGATACTTCGGGGGGATTGATTGTATTTAAAAATTATATGTATAGTGTAGTCAAAGAGAGAACTAGTGTTGTCAAAGACAGAACTAGTGTAGTCAAAGACAGAACTAGTGTAGACAGAACTAGTGTAGTCAAAGACGGAAATAGTGTAGTCCAAGACAGAACTAGTGTAGTCCAAGATAGAACTAGTGTAGTCCAAGACAGAACTAGTGTAGTCCAAGACAGAACTAGTGTAGACAGAACTAGTGTAGTCCAAGACAAAACTGGTGTAGTCCAAGACAGAACTACTGTAGTCCAAGACAGAACTGGTGTAGTCCAAGACAGAACTAATATAGTCAACAACAGAACTAGTGTAGTCCAAGACAGAACTGGTGTAGTCAAAGAAAGAACTAATGTAGTCCAAGACAGAACTGGAATAGTCCAAGACAGAACTACTGTAGTCCAAGACAGAACTGGTGTAGTCCAAGACAGAACTACTGTAGTCCAAGACAGAACTGGTGTAGTCAAAGACAGAACTAATGTAGTCCAAGACAGAACTGGAATAGTCCAAGACAGAACTACTGTAGTCCAAGACAGAACTGGTGTAGTCCAAGACAGAACTACTCTAGTCCAAGGCAGAACTACTGTAGCCCAAGACAGAACTGTTGTAGTCCATGACAGAACTACTGTAGTCCAAGACAGAACTACTGTAGTTCAGGACAAAACTGGTGTAGTTCAAGACAGAACTGGTGTAGTCCAAGACAGAACTACTGTAGTCGAAGACAGAACTGGTGTAGTCCAAGACAGAACTGGTGTAGTCCAAGACAGAACTACTGTAGTCAATGACAGAACTAGTGTAGTCCAAGACAGAACTGGTGTAGTCCAAGACAGAACTAATGTAGTCCAAGACAGAACTGGTGTAGTCCAAGACAGAGCTAATGTAGTTAACGACAGAACTAGTGTAGTCCAAGACAGTACTGTGGTCAACTACAGAACTAGTGTAGTCCAAGACAGAACTGGTGTAGTCAAAGACAGAACTACTGTAGTCCAAGACAGAACTACTGTAGTCCAGGACAAAACTGGTGTAGTTCAAGACAGAACTGGTGTAGTCCATGACAGAACTACTGTAGTCCAAGACAGAACTATTGTAGTCCAAGGCAGAACTGGTGTAGTCCAAGACAGAGCTAATGTAGTTAACGAGAGAACTAGTGTAGTCCAAGACAGTACTGTGGTCAACGACAGAACTAGTGTAGTCCAAGACAGAACTGGTGTAGTCAAAGACAGAACTACTGTAGTCCAAGACAGAACTACTGTAGTTCAGGACAAAACTGGTGTAGTTCAAGACAGAACTGGTGTAGTCCATGACAGAACTACTGTAGTCCAAGACAGAACTGGTGTAGTCGAAGACAGAACTACTGTAGTCGAGGACAGAACTGGTGTAGTCCAAGACAGAACTGGTGTAGTCCAAGACAGAACTACTGTAGTCATGGACAGAACTAGTGTAGTCCAAGACAGAACTGGTGTAGTCCACGACAGAACTAATGTAGTCCAAGACAGAACTGGTGTAGTCCAAGACAGAGCTAATGTAGTTAATGACAGAACTAGTGTAGTCCAAGACAGTACTGTGGTCAACGACAGAACTAGTGTAGTCCAAGACAGTACTGTGGTCAACGACAGAACTAGTGTAGTCCAAGACAGAACTGGTGTAGTCAAAGACAGAACTAGTGTAGTCCAAGACAGTACTAATGTAGTCAACGGCAGAACTAGTTTAGTCCAAGACAGAACTGGTGTAGTCAACGACAGAACTAGTTTAGTCCAAGACAGAACTGGTGTAGTCAACGACAGAACTGGTGTTGTCCAAGACAGAACTAATGTAGTCAACGACAGAACTAGTGTAGTCCAAGACAGAACTGGTGTAGTCAAAGACAGAACTAGTGTAGTCAAAGACAGAACTAATATAGTCAAAGACAGAACTAGTGTCGTCCAAGACAGAACTGGTGTAGTCAACGACAGAACTAGTTTAGTCCAAGACAGAACTGGTGTAGTCCACGACAGAACTGGTGTAGTCCAAGACAGAACTAATGTAGTCAACGACAGAACTAGTGTAGTCCAAGACAGAACTGGTGTAGTCAAAGACAGAACTGGTGTAGTCCAAGACAGTACTAATGTAGTCAATGACAGAATTAGTGTAGTCCAAGACAGAACTAGTGTAGTCAAAGACAGAACTAATATAGTCAAAAACAGAACTAGTGTAGTCCAAGACAGAACTGGTGTAGTCAAAGACAGAACTAATATAGTCAAAAACAGAACTAGTGTAGTCCAAGACAGAACTGGTGTAGTCAAAAACAGAACTGGTGTAGTCAAAGACGCTTCCTGGGCCCGTGTTTATAAAACTTAAAGTCTAGACTTTAATCAAGTCCAGACTAACGTAATGCTATTTGAATGGCGTTGCCATGACGTTAAAGTCTGGACTTTATTAAAGTCTAGACTTTAAGGTTGATAAGCACGGGGCCAGGTCTCAAACTTACCAGCTAATCCTCCAATTTCCCCCCAGTTTGCTTTACGGATGAGGGGTTGTGATATTATTGTATCCATGGTGTGTATGCTGTGTTTAAGCCACATGTATTACTGTCGTCATCTGTAGTATCTGACTGCGTAGTACACCCTTTTAAAGGGACTGTCATGAATTTGTAGCACTTGTTACATGTTTCGGAGTATTAGAACACTTTAGGCAACTAAAAGTACACATTAAAACACATTCTTGTTTTAAATACCACTGTCTATATATCCAATGTATTTGTGGTCGTATATTAATGTTTGTAGCAGTCAGTTTTCATTTTACTTCATGATAATTATATCTTCGTACAATCAAGGTAGTTTGGGCTACTACAAAAAACAAGATGGCAAAAATACGTTGTTTATTTTAATACGTCTAAAAAGGAACATATATCTTTAATATGCAATTTTAGTCATCAAAAAGGGCTATGTTAGTCAGCAAAGGAAGCGAACTCGGGAAAGTCCCTTTAATTCTGTTTATTGGATTGTTTTTTTCTAGATAGAAAGAGACTGCCCAGTGTGCAATTTCTAAGTGCTATCAAACCAGTTATTCACTTGCAAGGTCTGAATCCAGATCTACAACAAGGTATGCTACCCAGCCGAATAAGTTATAATGAACACTGTGTAATACTACTACCAACAATAGCGTCGCCATTTGTGAGTATAGTGTGGAAGGAGAAATAATCCAGTGTGCTCCAACGAACTGAAATCAAAGCAAATCTATTTTAATGATACCTCTGTACATAATTAACTATAACTATCTGAGCCCCCTTCCACGAAGCGATCTTAGCGATAAGATCATCTTAGGTGCAGGGCGAGACGTAGCCCAGTGGTAAAGCGATCGGTCTGGGATCGATCCCCGTCAGTGGTCTCACTGGGCCATTTGTCGCTCCAGCTAGTGCACCACGACTGGTACATCAAAGGCCCTGCTATGTGCTATCCTGTCTATGGGATGGTGCATATAAAAGATCCCTTGCTGCCAATCGAAAAAAGTAACCCATGAAGTGGCGACAGCGGGTTTCCTCCTGCAATACCTGTGTGGTCATTAACCATATGTCTGACGTCATATAACCGTAAAGAAAATGTGCTGAGGGCGTCATTAAATAAAACATTTCCTTCCTTCATATTAGGTGCAAAGGTAATAAGATATAAGCATGAACATAAGTTGAAATGAAATGAATTGAAATGCTTATCTTGATATATTTTCCATAAATATTATTTTTAAAAGTACCAGGTATTATGAGAAAAACAAATATGCATTATAATAATGATCTAGGTTATTGACGTGACATGATAACAATTTTCTGTTTGGGTTTTATCCAATATCAAGGTGGGTTTGATCACAATTATTGAAAAGTTTTACAAAACTAAGGCCAGATGAGTGGATATTTTCTACAGACAAAACATGATAGTGGTTTATGGGAGTGTACTGTCATGACCTTGTCAAAGATTCATTTGGACTATGCCTTGTGCAGAGATACTAATTTTGTCATTCAGATTTATTGAAATAAATCATGTACTAGTATATATTAAACACCAATGGTATTTTTAGAAGTACCTAGGTAATATTTGAAAAAACCCCAAAACAAACAACCAACAACAACAACCGTAGCATATATATTATAATAGTGAGTCATGTCATCATCATGAATGATCAAACGTAGCCTATAAAGGTTTTCAGAAATCCTCTACTATTTATACATTGGTACAATGCACATCCACTGAGATAACGTGTGTGTTTTCAAAAAGTCTCTACTATTTATACATTGGTACAATGCACATCCACTAAGGTAACGTGTTTTCAAAACCTGGTATTTGTAATTCCTATACCTGTGACTGAACGTGTATTTTCAATAAATTATGATAATGAGGAGGCGTTTTGTCAAATCCTTCTGTGTACATTGTGTAATATGCAAGTGTTCTAAATGTATTTTATATAAATAGAGAGCTCAGTTTAGCATGCGATACTCATGTGCATGAAAACAAATTGGTAAAATTTAATAAAAATTCCAAAACATTCATGTCCAAAATTAGTATATTTCCCATGCTTCGATTTTGGTAGACTTTTTAGTATGTTATATAGAATTGGTTGCTTTGTATAAAAAAATACTAAAGAAAAATATGTTGCTATTTTGCCCGGGTGCTTCACAGATTGACTGGACTAATATTGCTATCTCCCAGATAGGAATGATACGTCTCGATAATGCACATTTCAAATATATTCCTTCTGTGTACATGTTTATATGTGCTGCCCTCAAACGTATAACCCCTTTCGTGTAGGAGCAGTATATCTTTTGACAATAGTTTCTTATTTCAGATGAAAAATCGCTTTTGAATGACACCTCAGTACGAGTGATCCGGAGTTGGAATGAAAACAAAGAATCCCCCGTCATTCTGATAAAGTACGCCATGGGGTACGAAACCGGCGCCATTACGATCCCAACAAGAGGTGTGTACAGAGTGTACGTGCACTTGACCTTCGCCGATAGGGACAGCGGTCAACCCGGCGGCGGCGGCGACGGACAGACGTACGAGCAGCACGTGGTCAGGTACAACGCCAGGGACAGCACGGAGGAGGACCTGGTGAGCAGCAGCAAGTCGCAGTGCGACGCCTGCAAGAATCCCTACAAGCAATATCCCACCTACAGCAGCACAGTGGTGTTTCTGAACCCCGGAGACACGGTCTACGTGAAAGCTAATCATTTGAAGCGTTTGATGAAAGACAGCGATAAACATTATTTTGGGGTATATCTGATCTGGTAACTAAGATCAGACAGACTTCCTCTTTACTAACCACTATACTTCTGTCCTGGATGCATAGCTAAGATAACCGAGACATGTACAGCATGCTTGAACCTTAATTAGAGATAAGCAGGATTCTAACTGATATATTACTTCCCAAGTCTGTGGATCGACTAACTAATGAAAAAAATATATGCCAAATTTGGTCTGGTGGTACATATTTTGGCCCCAAGATTAAGTTAGAGTAGATTAAAATTTACAAAATATATATTACAATTTTATTACAGAACGACACTTTTGAAAAATGTACATGTGTGTACATGTTGAAAACTTATATTAATACGAAGCTTACTGATCAATACTTACAATCATGGTATATGTATATTGATAACTCATCCAAAGCTTCAAATTATAAATTATTTTTTAAAATGCTTTTGAATTTGAGACATACATCATAATTATAGAGAGAAAACATTGGTGTCCATTATTATGCTTCAGATTATCAAACCATAATCTTCTAATTGAAACGGGCAGATGGAAAAATGTACCACTACAAAATAGAATATGTCCATGTGTAATAATTACGATATCGGAGATGAGGTTAATTGTATATTTACATGTATGTTTTTCAAGAATGAAAGAAAGCGTTACTTACCATCTTTTTGTCAGTCTAAACCAAATATATATAAATTTGATAAATTATTCAAAACTAAGAAAGTTGGTGTCCTTAGAACACTTTCTATAGTCTAATTATGAATATTTTCAAATCCTCTTGCTGATATTCTGTGTATTTTTTTGTATTTATGTATTTATTGTACTTATTAGTATGTATTAATAATTATCTGCCCTGGTTTGAAAAACCTATTAAGAATATTTATTTTTTTAAATTTGAAAATTGAACAAAAATTATCAATCCTTGGATTAAGGTCCATAATTCTGAAATTGCCGATACCAAGCCATGATTACTGAATGTTAGGTGCATAATTTACGCTATATATATGAAAACAAATTTTCCATTTTTTATTTGTTTACATTTGCACTTACTAGATCATTCCAGTCTTCTGGTAGGTATTCAACTTTGCAACAACTAAAACCTAGCATTTTTCAGTAATTTTAATCAGTTAAAGTCATACACGACCAAAAAGAGGAGACGAAAACAAGAAATAATGTTCCTACATAAATGAGCAAGTAAGATGACTGGAATAACTTCCTAAAGTCATCAGCAAACTTGTAAAATGATGTGTTAGATCACTTTGGGACCAATACAAAATAAACCAAACTTTAAATTTTTTTTCGCCATAATGAAACTTAAAAATGCTTCTTTTGCGGAAATCAAACGAAGTTTTTACTACCAGAATCAAAAAAAATTAAAAAATTAATGTTATTTGCTTTGAAAAACTGTCATAAAGCTACATCAGTAAAGTGACTACGGTTTCACTGGAATGTTTCAACCAGATCATTGCTCACATCATTCACAGGCATATCTAGGCAAAACTACTTTTTTGTTGGTCCAGGAAATGATTGAATGAGCTGTAGGATGTTCTGCCTTTTGGTTGTGGAAATTCCACGAGGTCCTTGCAAATTGTCTGGACGAGTTTCAATGTTACATTTTGGTCTCAAAAAGTCACCTTCAGTTGGATCATCATCGAAGGAGTGTTTGATCTTGAACCCTTAACACAGTGAACCACACACAGGTCAGCCAAATATGGTAACGTTACCTTCTTTGATTGTCGTGACATGTGTCCATCTTCCATTGCATAACAATCACTATGGTGCATTACCAAAGTTTTAATTGTTTGGCTCAATTCAACAAAACCGTCGAAAGTGTGGATTTCGTTACACTTTTTAATTTTTGATCCAATGTTACCATGTATGCTATCTGTTATCATAAAGGTATGTCCCCGTTTCAAGGTACCTCACAGAGATTTTCTTTGGGCCCCATTCCTGATTTGTACATCAGACAAGAGCAGAAAACAGAGTCCAATTATTGTTTTGCCCAGAACAATTATCTGCCCTGATAAGTTAATACGCTTTATGTAGGCAGATGCAACATTTGACGCAAGCCTTCCTGCTATCCCTTCATCCCAAAGCACAACAAAATCTACATCTTCCTTCAAAGAGGCAAATGTTTCATTAAAAACAACCAAACATGAAACAAACAAAACATGTTCTTTGGTGGTCATCTTTGAAAATAAAATTACTTTTTGCATCCTCCTGGTATTTTATCCTGGCTTTGGTTGCCTCATTATGGCCATCTTCTGGGATGCCAAGTGCAGACACTCATTCATCCTAAGATGGACGACCAAAGCCATTATTCATCGTTTCGAACACTCAGCGATAAACAGGATAGCTTACATCACTAACTTGTTCTTTGTAATCTCTCCACATGGCAGTGGTGGTGAGATCGTGGTCTAAATACCTACGATTAGGGGAGTGCTGAAGATTGTAGTGACTTATTTGAGGGTGAAAACCTTCAATATGCTCCAGAATGCTAAGTTTGTTCTTCTTGTTTTTTGGGGGGCAGCCTTCCCCCGTTTATCGATGGGTTTCAAAAGGATGTTGTTGGGACTTTTCAGCTTTTCAGGTAACAGATATGTCAGTGTATGGGTGCGAGAATACTGGTCTTGTGCTATTTTGCGTCTTGATACCGAGTGAATCAGAATGTGTGCATCAAACCAGTCTACGTTCACCAAAGTCAAGAGACCAAAATACATCATTGATAATATGGCGTTGTTCCTCTGTTATTTTAGTGACACAGGATTTTCATCAGGTATCCTTGCAAGGCTCTAGGAGAACATACTTTTCCTTGTGGTATTGTTGTCTGTCCTGCTCATTCCGACGCCATTTTCTATAAAATAAAACATTACAGTTCATGCACTCATGTAGTTCCAACACACCTAAAGGGAATGTCTTATCCATGTTTCATACTTTTTTGGGATGAGTTTAAAGCAGACATATCTACTCCCAGCAAAGCATAAGCACAACACTTTTATTAAACTTTGCAATTTTAACTCATGAAATTGTCTAAAATAATAACTGCTACTTTTTTTGTTGTTTCAAGGTTGAATGCAGATCAGATTTAATCTAGTAAAACATAGCAACTGCAAATGTAAACAAATAAATAATTACAATTTTGTTTTAACACGGCACACAAAGTATGCCCCATACAGTTAATAATTTAAGTATAATTTTAGCAATTTAATGTTGGGGTGAAATCAGTTTTCCCATTTTCTGTTTCTTTAAAAAATTAATGACAATAAACTTACCAAGTTTATCCAGACCATTTACGTAATCAGATTGTAATTTATTTGATCAAAATATTACACTAACCTTGATTTCCCAACTACATCATCGGTAACAGGTTCTGTTTGACGATCGCAATCAGTAACTGTTGATGCAGCACGGTTGGTAATACATGCAGAAGTAGCAAGCGACCCGTCCATCATTTGAGGCTCCTCAATACTGGTGTTGTGTTCATCATCAACATTACTAATGACACTACTTGTCTTTTTATTGTTATCCAATGCCAACTGGAGTATCAGCTTTCCACATTAGCAGCTCATACTTCCTTAAAACTATTGAAAACAACAAAACAAAAGCACCCAACATACGTTTTTGATTCTCGCGTGGTTGCTGCCAAGACTAAGTCATGTGACCACGACACCTAAACCTGATTGCCTCAAGCAAGTTGCTGGCTTTTTCCAGATAACAAATAGCAAATGTGTGACTTATTAGGTTTGTCCAAGCCAAAATTTCGGAAACTTACTACTTTTAACCAAAATGTTTCTTACTAGGTTTTTTCCAGATGTTTATTTACACCCACCATCGTGTTACAATTATATTGACTGCTGTATGTATATATATATATATATATATATATATATATATATATATATATATATATCCTCATATGCCGTAGACTATGGACTGTGTGTAATACATGTGGGTTTTAGCATACCGGTATGTTAATAAGTTATAATTGTAAATAAATTAATTTTAAGTATTTAAGTAACTAATGTTTTATTTCAGGCTATTTGCTTACAAAGTATACATTACAGATGTATAAAGAAGTATCCCATATAATTAATATTTCTTGTGGCAGGCTCTTCCTATATTTAATAGATTTCATTGTTTCAGTGTAACCAGTATGGACTTAAGCCTAACCTGACAAGCACTCACGGTACAGCAGTGTGTGTGCTGTTCACCTTTAGCTCATTTGTATTGATCTATTTCTATTCTTTTCATTGACTAACTCTTAACACTGTAACCCATTTTCTCACTGACTTGGGACACACCTTTTCCTGACAGTCAAGGCAGAGGTAAGCTACATGCAGGATGATAACAATTTAGGTTAAATAAATACTTAATTATAAAAATAATCTGCTTACTTAAATGTAAATCTGAATAAATAAATATAAATAGGTTAGTAAAATATTCGATTATATTGCTTTGGTAATGAGTATAGCTGGAGTTCTGTGTGTGTGTTTTTGTATAACCCAGTTGATATTGCTATGTTAATTTTACTTGGTTATTTGCAACTGAGATATGTGTATATATCAGGTCTTCATATGTTGTTTAGACCTACTTTAGTAAAATAATATTGCAGAGTGAAGTTCTAATCTATATTTTATGACATGCATTATACCCTATAGGTTAATTATGTACTATTTCCTCTGTACAGGTCTTGGTAAACAGTTGGGAGCCAGCCAGTTGATATTAAGTACCATAATAATATTTATATCTCAAATAGTTTAATTATAAATATTGAGGTAAATATTAAATATCATATTTATAAATATTAATAAGTTGTATAAATAGTTTAAAGAGGATCAATGAAGTAACTGAATAGTAAATGAATTGATAAAAGGAATGTATTAAGCTTACCAATAATTATAACTATATATATATATATATATATATATATATATATATATATATGTGTGTGTGTGTGTGTGTGTGTGTGTGTGTGTGTGTGTGTGTGTGTGTGTGTGTGTACCGTATATTTTAGTATTAACGTCTGTAATATTGTCTGTAATAAACCCATTTCATTTAATATATAAGCAATATCGCCCAAGATTGTATATGCAAGAGTTCTTTCCCTTTTTAGGTTGTTTTTATTATTCAGTGTTGAGCAATGTATGGTTTTATATATGTATTTGATTTTTAGGATTTAGAATGTAATAACAAATATTATATTGTACTGTATTTATTACAGGGTGTTTGTATATACGAGTTGCTGTAATAAAGAGATGAATTTCAACCACTAGTTGTTCTGAACCTTAACTGAACTGCTACATGTGTGTAAATAAAGTTCAGTTCAGTTTCAGTTCAGTTCAGTCGTTTTGTAATAAACTGAAATAATTCCGTTTGTTTGTTAAAATTGATAAAAGTTGGGATGGGAATTTGTTGCCCATGTCCTGTTGAGGATTGAAAGTGATTTTGAGATGTCAATAAGCAAAATAACATATGAAAAATGAAGTTTATTACAAAACGGCACTTTAACCCTGTTTCTCCAAAAACGCACATTACCCAATTATAACAATACGGGTAATTGCTCCAAGTCCGTGGATCGACAAACTAATGAAAAAAATATGCCAAATTTGATCTGGTGGTACATATTTCAGTCCCAAGATTAAGTTAGAGTAGATTAGAATTAAGTAAAAAAAACTAAATATTACAAATCGATAAAACATCTGACAAACTATATGTGGGACGGACGGACGGACGGACGGACAGACAGAAGAATAGTGCTAAAACCTATATCTCCTCCGGTTTGACCGGTAGGGGTTAATAATTAGATTTCACTGTGCATTCCGCCCACCCAACCCCCACCCCTCCACCCAAAAAACAACAACAACAAAACAACAAAGAAACAAACAAACACCCGCACATGGAACCGACCCAACAACCGAAAATCCTTTCGGTCGAACACTCTAATACTTTACATTTATAATTAACCAATTTACGAAATTGTTTTCATTATTTATATCACCAAATAAAATCATAGTTTTGTCAAACTGGAAGTCTTCACCTGTTTGTTCGACGACTTTGAGGCAAGCGTAAACTGATGTTTCTGGTTGGCGATGACAGAAATTACAGAGATTTGAATCAACATATTTTATTTTATATAAGAAAGTATTCGTTGCTGTAATTCTATGTAGGATTTGATATTGGAACCATATCAGTGTTGGGTCTTTCAAAATCTTTAATGGCAGGCTATAATAATTTGCCCACTCTGAAGGGGAAAAGCAAATCCTTCAGCAGAGTATTTAATAAATATTCAGCCGAGCAGTCCATTCGTTTTATTTTTGGCTTGTAACTTGTTATTTATTTATTTTTTAATTCTATTAACTTTTTTTTACTAATTGCTATTTTCAAAATTCTGCCCATTTTGAACTCTATCCCCTCGCCCATCCAGAGGTCGGACTCTGGATGAGCGTGTTCGAAACCATAGTGGTATATGGGCACGTTAAACTAGTTATCTATCTACCAACAACCGACAGCTGGTGTTTCTTCGTTTTTTCTTCTTTCCTTTTTTCTTTCTTTTTTAATATAAAAAAATAATTTAATGTCTGCCCACCACTGCACAGAAACAGAAGCAGAACAGTGCAGGTAGCTGAGTACTCCAGCCACCACCACTATCCCACCACCCCTGAAACCAACTGTGGAACCGTCCAAACAACCGGCAGCCAGTGTATCCTCTCTTTTTTTCTATTTCAATAAAAAATTAATTTAATGTCTGCCCACCAATGTACAGAACCAGAACAGTGAAGATATAACCGTCACACGTGCTGGGGGGTTTCATGCTTCGATCATTGAGCGAGAGAGAGAGAGAGAGAGAGAGAGAGAGAGAGAGAGAGAGAGAGAGAGAGCAGCAAGGGATGTTTCATACGCACCATCCCACAGACAAGATAGTATATACCACGGCCTTTGATATACCAGTCGTGGTGCACTGGCTAGAACGAGAAATAGCCTGATGGGTCACAGGGGTGGATCCTAAACCATCCACGCATCAGGCGAGCCCTCGGTGGTGTCGTGGTTAGGCCATCGGTCTACAGACTGGTAGGTACTGGGTTCGGATCCCAGTCGAGGTATGGGATTTTTAATCCAGATACAGATGCCAAACCCCGAGTGAGTGCTCCGCAAGGCTCAATGGGTAGGTGTAAACCACTTGCACCGACCAGTTATCCATAACTGGTTCAACAAAGGCCATGGTTTGTGCTATCCCGCCTGTGGGAAGCGCAAATAAAAGATCCCTTGCTGCCTGTCGTAAAAGAGTAGCCTATGTGGCGACAACGGGTTTCCTCTAAAAAAAACAGTGTCAGAATGACCATATGTTTGACGTCCAATAGCCGATGATAAGATAAAAAATCAATGTGCTCCAGTGGCGTCGTTAAATAAAACAAACTTTAGCCCTTTACCACTGGGCAATTGTTTGCTACATCAAAGAGAAAACTACCAAGTCAGGGTACAACACAGACATAACTTTACCTATTAGCTTTCATTTCATTTCAATTTATTTTCGTGCTTATATCCAATTAAGGTTCAACCACGCTGTCCTGGGCACAGATAGCTGTCCAGGGCAATCGGTTAGTGGTTAGTGAGAGAGAAGAGGGTGTAGTGGTCTGACACCTAACCACCGAGTCGTTAAAACTCGCTCTGGGTGGGAGCCGGTGCCGGGCTGCGAACCCTGTACCTACCAGCCCTATGTCCGATGGCTTAACTTCGACACCACCGATGCCGGTTACGTTTTAACAAGTCCACCTGAATGTATCCAATAACGAGAGACGGCCAAGATCGAGCCAAGTCAAACAATTTTCACCGTGCCTGTATCCATTATGGGGTGGAATGCAGCCCAATGGTAAAGCGCTCGCTCAATGCGCGGTCGGTCTGGGATCGATCCCTGTCGGTGGGCCTATTGGGCTATTTCTCGTTACAGCCAGTGCACCACGACTGGTTTATCAAAGGCCGTGGTATGTGCTATCCTGTCTGTGGGATGGTGCATATAAAAGATCCGTTGTTAGTAATTGAAAAATGTAGCGGGATTCCTCTCTACGACTATATGTCAAAACTACAACGTTTGACATCCAATTTCCGATGATTAATAAGTCAATGTGCTCTAGTGGTGTCGTTAAACAAAACAAACTGTTGGACGATCATATACACAGCCACTGACAATGTTTATGCCGGGATATGTAATTTAATATGTATATAAGTTTAATCATAAAAACGTCTCGGTTAGTCAACGACATGTTAACAATGGCAACAAACTTAAGCTATTCCTTTTAACGTACATATAACCGGCGTCGTGGCAGGCCATCGGTCTACAGACTGGTAGGTACTGGGTTCGGATCCCAGTCGAGGCATGGGATTTTTAATCCAGATACCGACTCCAAGGCTCAACGGGTAGGTGTAAACCACTTGCACCGACCAGTGATCCATAACTGGTTCAACAAAGGCCATGGTTTGTGCTATCCCGCCTGTGGGAAGCGCAAATAAAAGATCCCTTACTGCCTGTCGTAAAAGAGTAGCCTATGTGGCGACAACGGGATTTCCTTTCAAAATCTGTGTGGTCCTTAACCATTTGTCTGACGCCATATAACCGTACATAAAATGTGTTGAGTGCGTCGTTAAATAAAACATTTCTTTCTTTAACGTACATACTGTATGTAATCTACTCCGGTTTCCTATACATTTAGTACCGTTTTGGGGGCGTGACGCAGCCCAGTGGTACAGGGTTCGCTCGATGCGCGGTCGGTGTGGGATCGATCCCCGTCGGTGGGCCCATTAGGCTATTTCTCGTTCCAGCCAGTGCACCACGCTACACAATGCTACAACAGCATGTGCAATCATAGATTATACTTCGAACATAATGTTACTGACCATCGACTTGATATGTACAGGGGGCGGGATGTAACTCAATGGTAAAACGTTCACTCGATGCGCGGTCGGTGTGGGATCGATCCCCGTCGGTGGGCCCATTAGGCTATTTCTCGTTCCAGCCAGTTCACCACGCTACATAATGCTACAACAGCATGTGCAATCATAGAGTATACTTCGAACATAATGCTACTGACCATCGACTTGATATGTACAAGGGGCGGAATGTAACCCAATGGTAAAGCGTTCGCTCGATGCGCGGTCGGTGTGGGATCGATCCCCGTCGGTGGGCCCATTGGGCTATTTCTCATTCCAGCCAGTGCCCTTCGACTGCTGTATCCTGTCTGTGGGATGGTGCACATAAAAGATCCCTTGCTGCTAATTGGAAAGAGTAGCCAATAAAGTGGCGACAGCGGGTTTCCTCTCTCAATATCTGTGTGGTCCTTAACCATGTGTCTGACGCCATATAACAGTAAATAAAATGTGTTGAGTGCATCGTTAAATAAAACATGTCTTTTTTCAGTGCTGTTTTATTTGGGTGATTACTGTTGTGGTGAACATTTACTTCCTATGACCGATAGGCGCGGGACGTAGATCAGTGGTAAAGCGCCCGCCTGATGCGTGGTCGGTTTAGGATCGATCCCCGTTGGTGGGCCTATTGGGGATATTTCTCGTTCCAGCCAGTGCGCCACGACTGGTATACCAAAGGCCGTGGTATGTGCTATCCTTTATGTCGGATTGTCCAAATAAATGATTCCTTGCTACTAGTATAAATATACAGCGTGTTTTCTCTCCAAGACAATATGACAGAATTACCAAATGTTTGACATCCAGTAGCCGATGAGTTATAAATCAATGTGTTCTAGTGGTGTCGTTAAACAAAACAAACATTAACTTTATGACCAACAAGTAACATCTTTCTGGCATCTCAAATGCGTCTACATGAATTTTAGCAGGAGGGAGGGGGGGGGGGGGGGGTCTAGACTGTGATGTCATGACGCTGGAATTCAGGAGTAGCCAATTCATTTATCATTTGGAAGTAACTTGCATGAAAACCAGGGTGTTAACTTTGTTGTATTCAGGGGAGGATCCGGGAGATATTTTGCGGTGGGGAACTAACAAAAAAAAAGGCAAATGGACCAGCTCCTCAAAAGGTCACCCCAATGGGGGAAGAGTCCCCTGGTCCTCTTCCTTGCGTCTGTATTATGTGCGTACGTGTGTTCTGTGTGTGTGTGTGCATGTGTGTGTGTGTGCGTTTTTTGTGTCTGTGTGTGTCTCTGCGTTTATTTGTATTTCTGCGTGTGTGCATTTGTTGTGTGTCTCTGTGTGTATGTTGGACCGGCCTCGGTGGCGTCGTGGCAGGCCATCGGTCTACAGGCTGGTCCCAGTCGAGGCATGGCATTTTTAATCCAGATACCGACTCTAAACCCTGAGTGAGTGCTCCGCAAGGCTCAATGGGTAGGTGTAAACCACTTGCACCGACCAGTGATCCATAACTGGTTCAACAAAGGCCATGGTTTGTGCTATCCTGCCTGTGGGAAGTGCAAATAAAATATCCCTTGCTGCCTGTCGTAAAAGAGTAGCCTATGTGGAGACAGCGGGTTTCCTCTAAAACACAGTGTCAGAATGACCATATGTTTGACGTCCAATAGCCGATGATAAGATAAAAAATCAATGTGCTCTAGTGGCGTCGTTAAATAAAACAAACTTTACTGTGTGTATGTTGGTGTGTGTCTGTGCGTTTGTATGTGTGTGTTTGTGTCTTTGTGTACGCGCGTTTGTTATGCGTATGTGTGTGTGTGCGCGCGTTTGCATATGTGTGTCTTGGTGTGTTGGTGTTTGTCTGTTTTTGCTTGTGTTTGTATATGTGTGTGTATGTGATGTAGTGGTGGTATGTGTGTGTGTGCGTGTCTGTGAGTTTGTGTGTGTGTGTTTTGTATGTGTGTGTTGGGGGGGGGGGGGGGGGTCGTGTGTTCTTTGTTGTATTTCTGTGTATGTGCGTTTGCTGTGTCTCTGCGTGCGTGTGTGCGCGCGTTTATTGTGTATGTGTGTGAGTGTCCGGGAGGGGGTTTGTTGATGTTTGTGCTTGTGTTTGTATACGTGTATGTGATGTAGTGGTGGTGTGCTGGCGGTGTGTGTTTGTGCGTGTCTCTTTGTGTGTATGGCGTGTGTCTGTCTTCTGTGTGTGTTGTGTTGTGTGTGTGCATGTGGTGTGTGTGTATCTGTCTTGCCTGGGGATCCACTTGTCCCCTTCCTTTTGCACCCGGCTCTGGATTATATGCGTGCGTTTGTTGTGACTTGTGTGTGTGCGCGTTTGTTATATATGTGTGTGTGTGTGTGTGTGTGTGTGTGTACATGCGTGTGTATGTGTGCGCGTGTGTTCTTACAAAGACTGAATTTCTTGCCACTGTAACATGTTTCCCACTAATAAATATAGGGGACGGGTTTCGGGGTCGAATCCCCCCAACACACTCACACATGCACACACACTTAGCTTAAGCAAATTTCCTTCTTCTTCCCCCCCCCCCCCCCAATACATTTCCCCCAGGCTGCACACTAAATACAGTTTCTTGTCTAGGATATCAGTGTCTGTATGTTTCATGTGTTTCTGGTCGTCCTACAAGTAGCTCAAACTCGATTTGGTCCCCAATAATTTCATACGTACGAAAACATATATGTATTTAGAAATAAAATAACATTTGTCACGCAGATTTTCAATTCTCAGGGTTACCTGAATTTGTTTTGGCGTAACCTATAAATGGTTTACGCGAATTTTCATTTCTCAATGACAAAGGCCTGAACGCCGATGTATACTTACATGTAGGCTATTTTTATTAAACTTCTCCCCTTTCTCCTTGGAAGAGAGGAGTCACTTCTATTTTTTCAAATCTTGATCAGGGGCTCTATACCATGGTTGTTGATACATGGCTTCTAGAATATGGTAGCCCCACTCCCATGGCTAGTGATATTCATTGTTGGGCTAGTAAATAACTAATATTGCCATGCCCGACGACTAGTGAAAAAAATAAGTCAAATGTTTCATTTGTTTATTTTGTAAATATTAATATCCTGTCCCCACCCCAAACCCCCAATATTAGTGTTTTAAGCTGTAACTCCCTCTTTAGGTGACATATCTGATTAGTACTATTATTTTGTAAAATAGGGCTAGTGAATGTTTAATTGTGGCTACTAAATGTTTTAAATCAGTGATCCCATGGCTAGTGGATTTTATAAAAATTCCAGAAGCCCTAGTTGATATATCATCCATGGGGCACTGGTTGAAATCTACTGAAGTAAAAGTTAAACGTTAGCCTAAAGTTTGTTTTGTTTAACGACACCACTAGAACACATTTTTTTATTAATCATCGGCTATTGGATGTCAAACATTTGGTTATTTTTACATATAGTCTTAGAGAGAAAACACGCTGCATTTTTACATTAATAGCAAGGGATCTTTAATATACACCATTCCACAGACAGGATAGCACATACCACAGCTTTGATATACCAGTAGTGGTGCACTGGTTGGAACCAGATAGAGACCAATGGGCCCACCAACGAGGATTGATCCCAAACTGACCACGCATCAAGCAAGCGCTTTACCACCGCCCCTCCACTGAAGTAGTTTGATCCTATACCTCAAGTCTCTATCCACTGAGCTAAATTCTACACCCGTATAAAGTTAAAGGGTCAATAACTGCAGAACTTTGTAATTAATATAAATGTACCCAATATGTATACATTCTACATGTATACATGTATACTAGTACAGCACAGGCACAAATTTCCAAACATCAGTTTTACAAGGCTCCCACTCCCATTGCTAGTCATATTCAATGTCTGGCTAATAAAGAACTACTATTGCCATGCCCGATGGCTAGTGAATATTTTGGGGTCAAATGTTGCAGTTAAGTGTGTTTTGTAAATATGAATAACCTGACCGCACCCCAACCCCCAATGTTAGTGTTTTTAAGCTCTATCTCCCTCTTTAGGTGACATAGAGTATTACTATTATTTAGTAAAATTGTATTAACTTAAGTAGGGCTAGTGAATTTTTAATCGTGGCTAGTACATTTTTAAAATCACAGATCCCATGGCTAGTGGATATAAAAAAAATTCTAGAACTGTGTAGAAGCCCTGGTTTATATTTAGACATGTTTAATCTTTTACCATTTAGCATACAGGTACACAACTGCAGCATTTGACACTTTTCAGGGCATGGCAATAATAGTTATTGACTAGCCTAATAGTAACACTGAAATTCATACTTCAAAGACAATCTATCTTAGTTTGTCCCTTTGGCTCAGTAATGCTATATTTAATGCACATCTGATTAAAACTCCAGAATGAAGCATTTTCGCACCCTTTGGGGGCTCAGTTAACGTTAAACTATTCTGCCAACCCTCTGAGCAAAAATCCTGGGGAAAACACCTTCTAATAGATATTATACTATGAACAAAATAAAGTGCATCTGTGGCAAGTTGACCAACTGCTGCCCAGGTAAACTGACTAAATAGTGTGGGGCAAGACTAGTTGACTAAACAGTGTAGGGAAAGTTGACCAACCACTGGGGCGAGTTGACTAAACAGTGTGGGGCAAGTTGACTAAACAATATGCAGAGTGTTAATCAACCACTGGGGTGAGTTAATCAACCACTGGGGTGAGTTGACTAAACAGTGTGGGGAGAGTTGACTAAACAGTGTGGGGCAAGTTGACCAACCACTGGGGCAAGTTGACTAAACAGTGTGGGGCGAGGTGACAAACCACTGGGGCGAGTTGACCTGATCCTGGTAGGTACAATGTAACATACATTAAAAAAATATATTTAAATTTCTAGAGCATCCTTCATTTATTACACTGCTTCATCTTCTTTTTGCATTTGCTCAATTAATTTTCTTCTCTCTTCTGCCTGTCTCATTTTCATTAAAACCAAACTTTCAAAATTTCGATCATTAGAAGAAATGGGCACACTGGTGTATATTGGATTATCATTTGTCGTGTTCGCAGTCCGGGAAACATCACTGCTGGCATTACTAATGTCACTGTTATAACAACCTTCGGAAACCTCTGATGGTTTCCCCGACAACCATGTCAAAGTCAGTGGGTTGTCAGGGTGTCCCTTTTCAAACTGAACAGCAAACTGAGCATCCCTGCTGTTTTTAAACTCCACAATTGCTGCACCATTTTTCTTGTTTGACACAATGAGAGCTGAAATGTCACCGTACTTATTCAAACATTTAAAGAGGTCATCATACGTGTATCCACCATTTGATCCGTCATCTTTTTTGGCT
>NC_054699.1:41631482-41646482 GCF_016097555.1 Gigantopelta aegis | reverse complement strand
AAATGTGATTGAAAACTGTTGGCGGAATAGGATTATTTTTACAATTATTAGTCTCAGGTTCATGAGTGTCTTCCATAATATACGATATTTAATGGAATATCACGTTTAATAACAATAATAATAATATAAAATAAATAATAATAAATAAGCTAATTAATTAATATTTTTAAAAAATCAATTAATAAATAATAAATTAATAATATTAATAATAAAAACTAAATAATATCATAAAATTAATTAATACTTAATTGATAAATAATAAATTGCTGAATAATATTAATAATTATAATAAATAAATAATAAATAAATTATTGATTTAATAATAATAATAATAATTAATTAATTAATTTAATTATTAACTAAATAAAAACATGCTTTTTTCATTTATAAATGTTTCCTTTACACACACACACACACACACACCTTTTCCCAGAACTTGCTATAAAAGATTAATAGAAATATGAAAGATTACTGAAACTATTATAATCAAAGATTTTTTAGGTTGGGGGTTGTGCAAGTTAATTAAAAAATATTTATAATAAACATTTTTTAAACTGAATAAAAACCTTAAAATAAGTTCTAATAACCAGTAATTATAACTAAAAAAATTAAAACAAAAAAGAGCAAAAATTAATAGTAAATAAATAAATAAATAAATAAAACCCTTAAAATAACTAATGACCTGCAATAATAATTAAACAAAAAAATTTTAAGAAAAAAAAGAAAAGAGAAAAACCTTTGAAACACATGTAACCAATGAAAGCCTTAAAATAAGTAATGACCTGTACTGACAGTAATTTGATTTTTTTTAATAATAATAAAAAATAATAATACCCCCCCCCCCCCAAAAAAAAATTAATGGCATAAATATTAATAATGCATATAATGCAACCCACACAAAGCACATATATAGAAACAAAAATAACAAAATGAATAATCAGTTCCATTCAGTTCCGAAATATTTCTTTTTATTGGCTGTACGTAAAATGTTTGATACGAATAATTGTTGTTCTGCCATATTTTCATTCCGCATTTTCGATGTGCCAGGATAAAAATAACTTTTAAATGTGAAAATGTGACATCTTCAAACATCTAATCCTGGAAAGGTTACCAAAGGTATTGTAATTAATATTTTAGTCTAAAATTTATTAAAATATGTTGTTGTACGTGGTGAGGCTCTTAAATAAAGCACATATGCCTGATTTTATTAAATTGTGATTGCAAATGGAAAATTCAACCCAATGGATAAACGTTACGGCACAGCAATAAACATCACAATAATAAATATCGTGCCGGAGACGTTTATCTTGATGAACTAGTAGTTGTACTGAATCGATTCACGTTTCTCGTAATATAGCTTCCCAGGCATGGCTAGCTCTGCCACTCGCCAAATTTGTCGAAAGCGAATTTTAGGAACAATTGGCAAATTTTATTTTAATTTGGTCAACAAATTTGAAGTAATAATTGGTCTTTTGTAGGAAAATAACGGGTTTTTTTTTTCATTTTTTTTAAAGATAATATGGCAAAATGTTTTGCTCACCTAGAGCTAGCCCTGCCAGAGACAAATATCTGCGGTGGGGGTCATTTGTAACAATTAAATTACAGGCCTCAGGAAAATTAATTAATGATGTCTTCGTTTGCAGGTTGCTCCCACAAATCTAATTTTGTGTAACCTTTTTTTTTTTTTTTTTGAGCACCATTTACTTGCATATATAACGTGTGACGCAAAAAGGAAATGGGAGTACCTGAATTTATTTCTGCATAACTGATAAATAGGTCACACAGATTTTCGGTTCTCCGAGTCCTTATTTATCACTTGATAAAATAAAGGGCTTGAGGGCACCTTGGACTCTTAAATCCCAAGGCTTAAACTAGCTAGTAAAATACAACCTGCTGTTCTTTTGTGTTTAATAGCAGGTCAAAAGAAATATATATATCCGGCTGACAAAAAAATAAAATAAAAATAAAATAAAAATAGGGCCTGCTGGAAATATAACAGCACAGGATGAGGGAAGACTTTTGGAAACAGTGTGCAAAATTAAGACCACTGGGATGTATTTTAGAGCATTATGAGCGACACTACCTGTACTACCTGCACTTATAGCCATGAATCCATAATTGGTAGTATAGTCTTCTTGGTCTTAAATCTTGTTCGTTGAGGAAACATTTGATTTTGATATACATAATACAGAAAGCTGGTATATATATGTATATATATATATACTAGTATATATACATACATACATATATTATATATATACAGTGAAACCTCTCAAAACCAGACCCTCTGTAAACTAGAATTCCCTCAAAACCAGACTTTTTTATGGTCCCTGTTTAAATATCTGTGCAGAAGAGAACCTCTGTAAACCGGATACCTCTTAAAACCAGACTTTTTACTTGCTTCCTAGCATGTCTGGTTTACAGGAGTTTCACTGAAATATATAAATTTCTAAGTTGTGCACATATATTTATTTATTTTATTTATGCATAAATTTGAGGGAATATAGGGCAAGTTCCATCTAGCTCAGTTGGTAGAATGTTTGCCTGTAGTGTCTGTGTCGTAGGATCGAATCATGTCAGTGGACCCATTCTTTTTTTATTTGTTTTTTTCCCCTGGTATATCAAAGGGCTTGGTATGTGCTGTCCTGTTAGTGGGAAAGTACATGATTGTATTACAAGTCTCTTGCACTACTAATTTTCAAAATCGGCTATTGGATGTTAAACATTTGGTAATTCTGACATATTATATGCACCATCCCACAGACAGGATAGCACATACCACAGCCTTTGTATGTTTGACATCCAGTAGCTGATGCTTAATAAATCAGTGTGCAGACCCTTGAAAATTGCGAGAACGATAATTTTGCTTGCGCAAATCTGATTTTGCATAACCTATTTTCTTTTTCTCGTGTTGAATTAAAGAGACCATTTATGTGGACATAATAGGTTACACAAAAAAAAGAAATGGGTTACCTGAATTTGCTCAAGTAAAATATTAAGTGGTGTTTCATTTTGAGCAATCAAAAACATTATCCTGGTGCTTGAATGAAAGAAACCATTTATTTGGACAAGTGAAAATATTGGTGGACAAGTAGATTTCTAGATGTATTTGTCCGGTGCACTACTAAAACATTCTACTTATTTCTATCACTGATATGTAGATTTGGATGAGCGGAAAATTTTGACAGATTGTAAAAACTCATTTATAATTTTCAAATCTCTGTTTGTGTTTCAGCGTTCCGGACTAGCGATGCGGATGAAGCTCTGAAAGAGGTAACTAGATAACAATCAAGATTTGTTGATAATATTATAATTATTTTTAAATACATGTATTGTCAAAATAATGTGGCAATATTGAGTATATTTTTAATATTTAAGCACTTAGAATATATCGTAAAATATACTGTAACATTAGTACACTGTGACTGAAATCGGTTAACAATTAACAGTTGCTAATTTAAGCTATGTTTATTTCGCCTGCATGTGGAAATTGCGCTTTGCCAAGTAACATGGTTTCACTACTCAACACCCCTCAGAACAATAGGTGTGAACCGTGGAAAAGCCGTGTGCAACAAACTGCAACATGAATATTTAAGTAGCATCAATAAACACAACCGCAGATTTGTAACAATGCAAAATTAAAACTATTTGATCTTACAACATTTATACTGTTATTTTATTTATTATTATTTTAAAATACATGTATAAACAAATGAAATGCATACATGTATCGGCATTCAGACGGTGTTCTGCAGTGAAGAGTACCATAGACTGCCCACAAGTCATTTGTAAAGTTTACCGTTGGTTATAATCTGGAAGTGGGGCTCTATCGGATAATCAGTTATACCGGTTATTGGCATAAATTTGACACGCACCGGGGCTATGCAATTAAGCAGATTTGACTGTACATGTATTGCCAAAATAATGTGGCAATATCGAGTATATTTTTAATATTTAAGCACTTAGAATATATCGTATAGTTAAGATTATTTTTCTCCCTGTGATGGGGTGGGATATAGCCCAGTCGTAAAACGCTCGCTTGTTGCTCTGTTGGTCTTGGATCGATCCTTGACAGTTGGCCCGTTGGGCTATTTCTCATTCCAGCCAGTGCACCATAACTGGTATATCAAAGGTCATGGTATGTGCTATCCTGTCTGTTGATGGTGCATATAAAAGATCCCTTGCTACTAATGGAAACGTAGCAGGTTTCATCTCTAAGACTATATGTCAGAATTACCAAATGTTTGACATCCAGTAGCCAATATTGAAAATTAATTAATGTGCTCTAGTGGTGTCGTTAAATAAACTTCTTTTTCTCCCTGTGATATGCCATTCTGCAATGTGTGATCTAGGTCACCTGAAGCACTATATGAAGGCTCAAAGTAAAATGACGAGACAATGCTCGAGATTGAGCAGCACAAAATTATACTCCACTTGGACTTGTAGTGACCATTTTTATAGATAATGTTATATTTATAGCATCTCCGTTATAATTTATAATAATTAAATTTCCATATCATTTATTACAACTTAACCTCATTACATTAATCGAACCATAGAAAATTTAGTTTCTTCATTTCTCGATGAACTTAAAATAAAGTTTTGAGGGAAGGTCGTACATACCTGATGACTTCACTTTATATGGGTACTTTGTTTTATTGAGCATTAATTTTTAAAACCAAAAAATAATTTCAAATAAAATATGAAGTTTTAGTGTTATTATTAGTAAGCATGTTTCAAATTTAATTATAAGTATTGTCTGTTTTGTTTTTTTACGTTCATCTGGGTATGAACCAAATTAATCATCTGCAAACGTACATGTATGTGAGAATGGCTTTGCTGATTCACACAGTTTGCATATGATTCTTTTTGGTTCATACCTCGATGAATGTAAAAGATGTAACAGACAATCCTTAATTATATGTGAAATACTGTTAAAACTAAAAGTAAACACTGCTTGTGAAACTGGGCCTTTTTTCTCAAAACATCGTAATAATCTCGTAAATGTAAATCTACGACTTAATCACAATTCTTATTACTATTATAGTTCAACAAATATAGTTAGAAGAACACATATTTCATTTTCTTTTGTCTTTAAAATACTCCAGCTTCCGTAATGATGTAATTTTCTGCGTGAAATTGATGGCAAACACGTGTAAATGCACGACCCGGTATAAATGCCAGGGCTAGACCTTAGCGGTAGCCCGAGGTTTTTTGGCTACCGATTTCTCACTCGGACTACCAGTTGTCGAATCCTGGTAGACCGCGGGCTACCAAATGCTTTGACATGTCCAGTCACTCCACAATCAACAAGACGTTTAAGTCATCGGTGTCTGAAATTCCACCTTTTCATGTGCCACGAGTTGCTGAAACTGTTAATTGCTCCCCTATAGTCTGACCAACAGTTGGCGGTTGCGCAATATGATTAAGAGAAACAAAGGAATATATTTGCCAGTGATATGATTGTTTTAACATAGCGGACTAATACAAATAATTTGAAGTTGTTCAGTGGTCAGATATACAGGGTTCGTACGGGTCATAGAATTTCCATTTGGGTCATACTCATAGGATATCTATTCGTAGTCATTTATGACAATCAACAATACGGCCCTTTGTTTTGACGCCTACTTATAACTGATGCCTTGTATTATCAAGACTATTTGCAGCCAGCTGAAGTATAAACTAAACCATAACTCAATCGCTGTTTATTTTCTTCTAGGCTACCTATGCAAATTGTCAGTTTATTGTTTACAAAATTAATATCTATTATTATGTTAAAGAAATGTATAAATTGACAAATGTTTTCAATGTTAAAAATATTAATCTATCTTACAAAATATTTTTAATTAAATCTCTCTCATCGTTTACTATTGCTTTGCGCGATAACCTCGCTCAAAATGGCATCTGATCGTGTCACGTGATAACACAAACACACATGGTGATCCCCTGTCTAGGATAATTGGCTTACGGCATTTACAAGTTTATTGTCATCAATAAAAAACGCTATTGTTTTGGAATAAAGGGCAAGTTTTGTTAAGATTGTTCAAAATGACACCTATTAAAGATAGTTACAGCCATTTTAAGTCTTAAAATATGCAATATCGATCTTCAGGATCGTACGATTAGCAGACAGTTCTACACTACTCACTAGTGCAGGACGCACATTAAAATACTTTTCTTCAGAATCACATTTTCTTTCTACGTCCATTCGGACCAAGTTCTACACGTGAAAACCGTATGAAGTGTTTCAATAATATTTTGTAAGCCTTCATTACGAGATGAGGCCTAAAATGTTTGTTTGTTTTAAAAAAAAAAAAAAAATACTATTGTGTGTTTCTGGAATCGTACCAAACAAGTTATGTAGGTATTATAGGTGGGTTTTTGGTGGTGGTTAGATGTAAAAAGAAAAATTCATACCATATTTACCCCTCCTTTGGGGCCATCCATAAAAACAGTTTGTTTTGTCCATTTCCGACCAGTAGTTTCAAATGTGAGTAGGTAGGTAGGGATTATTATTATTATTATTATTATTATCATTATATATACATACATACACATGTACATATACATACACATACACATATATATATATATATATATATATATATATTTCACAGTATATTGCTCATAATTTTAAAAACATATGATTTTGAGTTTTTTCTCTTTTTCTCTCTCTCTCTCTCTTATTTTCAAGTTATGGGGCTACCAATTTTTATTGAGGGCTACTAGATTTTATAACCTGGTAGCCCACTGAAAAAACTTAAAGTCAAGGCCTGACTGCTATTATGACGTTGCTTCTCCAGTCCTAGCTCAGACTGTGCATTTGAAATATGAAGTCATTTCCTCGTCTCCTTCTAGTTGTGGCTGAAACATTTTGAGTTGGGTCTTGTTATTCATAAAGAAAACAACAACAATAATATGGATAATAAAGAAATGATTACACTCACATGTGAGTCGTACTGATTTTACGAAACTCGTGTCAGGATTCATGTATTACTCTCGCTTGGGCAATACAAAAATCCTGACACTTGTTTTGTAAAATCAGTACGATACACAAACTCGTATAATAATCTCTATATAGCAGACGTAAACTTATGATATTTAGTGAGATGGGCCCCTGACCATCAGAAAGCATTTTGTCCATTTTGAGTCTGTTTTCTACCCCGTGCCTTGGTTACATTATTTAGTTTTTGTATTGATCATGTGTTTTTTGTGTGTATTTCACAGACGTTTAACGTAGGAAACAAACAGCATTTGATTCACTCTGTGGCTCTGCTGGGATCCTGCCTTGCTCGACGTCCAATGTTGGTGAGTGTAAGAGTGTAAATTGTCTTGTAGATAATAGTATGATTCACTCTGCTGGGATCCTGCCTTGCTTGACGTCCAATGTTGGTGAGTGTAAGAGTGTATGTCAAGTTGTTATGTAGATAATAGTATGATTCACTCTGCTGGGATCCTGCCTTGCTGGACGTCCAATGTTGGTGAGTGTAAGAGTGTATGTCAAGTTGTTATGTAGATAATAGTATGATTCACTCTGCTGGGATCCTGCCTTGCTGGACGTCCAATGTTGGTGAGTGTAAGAGTGTATGTCAAGTTGTTATGTAGATAATAGTATGATTCACTCTGCTGGGATCCTGCCTTGCTTGACGTCCAATGTTGGTGAGTGTAAGAGTGTATGTCAAGTTGTTATGTAGATAATAGTATGATTCACTCTGCTGGGATCCTGCCTTGCTTGACGTCCAATGTTGGTGAGTGTAAGAGTGTATGTCAAGTTGTTATGTAGATAATAGTATGATGCACTCTGCTGGGATCCTGCCTTGCTTGACGTCCAATGTTGGTGAGTGTAAGAGTGTATGTCAAGTTGTTATGTAGATAATAGTATGATTCACTCTGCTGGGATCCTGCCTTGCTTGACGTCCAATGTTGGTGAGTGTAAGAGTGTATGTCAAGTTGTTATGTAGATAATAGTATGATTCACTCTGCTGGGATCCTGCCTTGCTTGACGTCCAATGTTGGTGAGTGTAAGAGTGTATGTCAAGTTGTTATGTAGATAATAGTATGATTCACTCTGCTGGGATCCTGCCTTGCTTGACGTCCAATGTTGGTGAGTGTAAGAGTGTATGTCAAGTTGTTATGTAGATAATAGTATGATTCACTCTGCTGGGATCCTGCCTTGCTTGACGTCCAATGTTGGTGAGTGTAAGAGTGTATGTCAAGTTGTTATGTAGATAATAGTATGATTCACTCTGCTGGGATCCTGCCTTGCTGGACGTCCAATGTTGGTGAGTGTAAGAGTGTATGTCAAGTTGTTATGTAGATAATAGTATGATTCACTCTGCTGGGATCCTGCTTGACTCCAATGCTTGACGTCCAATGTTGGTGAGTGTAAGAGTGTATGTCAAGTTGTTATGTAGATAATAGTATGATTCACTCTGCTGGGATCCTGCCTTGCTTGACGTCCACGTCCAATGTTGGTGAGTGTAAGAGTGTATGTCAAGTTGTTATGTAGATAATAGTATGATTCACTCTGCTGGGATCCTGCCTTGCTTGACGTCCAATGTTGGTGAGTGTAAGAGTGTATGTCAAGTTGTTATGTAGATAATAGTATGATTCACTCTGCTGGGATCCTGCCTTGCTTGACGTCCAATGTTGGTGAGTGTAAGAGTGTATGTCAAGTTGTTATGTAGATAATAGTATGATTCACTCTGCTGGGATCCTGCCTTGCTGGACGTCCAATGTTGGTGAGTGTAAGAGTGTATGTCAAGTTGTTATGTAGATAATAGTATGATTCACTCTGCTGGGATCCTGCCTTGCTTGACGTCCAATGTTGGTGAGTGTAAGAGTGTATGTCAAGTTGTTATGTAGATAATAGTATGATTCACTCTGCTGGGATCCTGCCTTGCTGGACGTCCAATGTTGGTGAGTGTAAGAGTGTATGTCAAGTTGTTATGTAGATAATAGTATGATTCACTCTGCTGGGATCCTGCCTTGCTTGACGTCCAATGTTGGTGAGTGTAAGAGTGTATGTCAAGTTGTTATGTAGATAATAGTATGATTCACTCTGCTGGGATCCTGCCTTGCTGGACGTCCAATGTTGGTGAGTGTAAGAGTGTATGTCAAGTTGTTATGTAGATAATAGTATGATTCACTCTGCTGGGATCCTGCCTTGCTTGACGTCCAATGTTGGTGAGTGTAAGAGTGTATGTCAAGTTGTTATGTAGATAATAGTATGATTCACTCTGCTGGGATCCTGCCTTGCTGGACGTCCAATGTTGGTGAGTGTAAGAGTGTATGTCAAGTTGTTATGTAGATAATAGTATGATTCACTCTGCTGGGATCCTGCCTTGCTTGACGTCCAATGTTGGTGAGTGTAAGAGTGTATGTCAAGTTGTTATGTAGATAATAGTATGATTCACTCTGCTGGGATCCTGCCTTGCTGGACGTCCAATGTTGGTGAGTGTAAGAGTGTATGTCAAGTTGTTATGTAGATAATAGTATGATTCACTCTGCTGGGATCCTGCCTTGCTTGACGTCCAATGTTGGTGAGTGTAAGAGTGTATGTCAAGTTGTTATGTAGATAATAGTATGATTCACTCTGCTGGGATCCTGCCTTGCTTGACGTCCAATGTTGGTGAGTGTAAGAGTGTATGTCAAGTTGTTATGTAGATAATAGTATGATGCACTAGCTACATATATATGCATTTTCAAATTGTGGGTGTGGTCAGAAAAGTGGCACATTTGTATTAATATCTGTTTAAACAATAAAGCTAATTTTTATTGTGGCAAGTGGTACATACATACATACATACACAAACCACTCACAAAGTAGTATATACAATTATCTCATCTGATATTTAACTCATAATTTTCTTATAATTTAATTACATAATCAGGGACGTAAGCTGTGTGTGTGTGTGTTGGTTCTGGATGTTATTTAGAGCTAGCAGGTAAAATATAAATTCTGATAAAAACCACCCCAAAAAATGACATGTCAAATGTTTGCACAATTATCATATCTGATATTTAACTTGTGATTCTGTTACAATTTGATTCCATAATCGAGCACATAGTGGCAGAATTTAGCTCAGTTGGTTGAGTGCCCTCCTGAAGTTCTTGCGTCACAGGATCGAACCACCTTGGTGGAACCATTCAAATGATTGGATTTTTTCTCAGTCCAACTAGTGCACCACAACTTGTCAAAGGCTGTGGTATGTGTTTTTCTGTCTGTGGGAAAATGCACATAAAAGATCCCTTGCTGCTAATGGAAAAATGTAGCAGGTTTCCTCTGATGAATAAGAGTCAGAATTAACAAATATTTGACATCAGCCAATGATTAATTAATCAATGTGCTCTAGTGGTGTCGTTAAACAAAAAAACACATTTTTAATCAGGACACACACACATTTTCTCTCACACACACACACACACTTTGAAACACACACACACTTTGACACACACACATACACAAACACATGCACACATACCCCCCCCCCCCCACACACACACACACACCTACTCACACACTGCTCTCTACTTCATCAATTTATATCTCAATGACGGCAATTAGCATCGGTGCCGTCGTTACTAAGTACGAGCCCTGATGCACTACCACAATAGCACTATTTGTTACCTTTCAGGTGGGCACCATGATGACGGCGGGGATGATAATGTTCAGCGGTAGCTGCTACTACCACGCCCTGACCGGGGACACGCGGATTCGCTGGATCACGCCGTACGGAGGAACCATGCTAATTTTTGCCTGGGTTGCCATGATCTTTTGAGCAGCGTTCTAAAAGAGGTTTTTTATAGACTGAACTGACTGGGGGTTTTACAGACCAATATTTTGAGCAGTGTTCTCAGATTTTTTTTATACACTGGTCTGATGTTTTGAGAATTGTTCTCATTGGGGAGGGGGGTTTATAGACCGATATTTTGACCAGTGTTCTCAGAGGGTTTTTTGTAGACTGGTCTGATGTTTTCAGCAGTGTTCTCAGATTTTTTTAATAGACTGGTCTGATGTTTTGAGAATTGTTCTCATGAGGTTTTTTTAATAGACCAATATTTTGACCAGTGTTATCAGAGGTTTTTTTTATAGACTGGTCTGATGTTTTGAGCAACGTTCTAGTATATTTTTTTTATAGACTCAACTGATTTTTGATCATTGTTCGCATAGGGTTTTTTTTATAGACCGATATTTTCAGCATTGTTGTCAGGTTTCTTTTTTGATAGACCATAAACATCTTAATTTTGAGGATTGCTTTGCGCATCTGAACTTTGTGTGTTAATCATGATATTGGACATTTGTAACTGTTTAACAAGGGTGGATCCGGGAGGAGAACTAGGAATACACCTCCACCCTCCCCCCTCCCCCTCCTTAAAACAAATTCCAGTGCTACTTTTATTTAACAATTTCTTTTCTCGAATGCCATATTTGATTGTCGTGCACTTTTTAGTAGTTGGCCTTTTTCCTTTTTCGCCATTGTCCCCTGTTTAAAATGTTCTCTGTGTTCGCCCTTGGTTCATTGACTTGCTGGTCAGGCTTGTGAAAGACGTTAACATTTAATGTGGCTGCTACATCTGGTTGTTTACTTTGTAGACTTCGTAGGAGAATGTCACGCTAACAGTTTTGCTTCTTTCATATTTATGCAATAAAACAGTAACAGAATGAGATGTGTTTTTCTTGTTTTGTTTTCCATTGACCGGCCTTGGTGGTGTCATGGTTAAGCCATCGGATATAAGGCTGATAGGTACGGGGTTCGCAGCTCGGTACCAGCTCCCACACTGAGCGAGAGTTTTATTGACTCAATGGGTAGGTGTAAGATCACTACACCCTCTTCTGTCTCACTAACCACTAATAACTAACCAACTGTCCTGGACAGCCCGCCCAAATAGCTGAGGTGTGTGTGCCCAGGGCAGCGTGCTTTAACATTAATTGAATATAAACATGAAAATAAGTTGAAAATGTTTTCCATCTGTGACTTGATGCGCGGTCGGTCTAGGATCGATCCCCGTCGCTGGACCCATTGGGCTATTTCTTGTTCCAGCCAGTGCTCCATAACTGGTTTAACAAAGGCTGTGGTATGTCCTATCCAGTCTGTGGGGTGGTGCATATAAAAGATCTCTTGCTGCTAATCAAAAAGAGTGAAGTGGTGACAGTGGGTTTCCTCTCTCAATATCTGTGTGGTCCTTAACCTATGTCCGATGCCATATAACTAAATAAAATGTGTTGAATGCGTCGTTAAATAAAACATTTCCTTCTTTCCATTTTATCATAATGGGGGATCTAGCTAAGTGGGTAGAGCACTTGACTGAGGGCGTGGGTAATAGGATTGAACCGCCTCGGTGAATCCATTCTTTGATTGGGTTTCCCCCCATTGCAGCCAGTGTCCCATGACTAGTATGACAAAGACTGTGGTATATGCTGCCCTGCATACAGGAAAGTGCATATAGAGATACGTTGCTGCTAATGGAAAAAAATATAGCATGTTTTCTCTAAGATTTGTATTTCAGAATTAACAAATGTGATGTCCAATAGCCGACGATTAATAAATTAATGTTCTCTAGTGTTGTTGTTAAACAAAAACTTTACCATCGATTTATTTTATTTTTTTCTCTCTTTTGTCCTGAACTTGACCTCACCTTTTATCCAGAATTGTCAGACAAATGTAATTACTATCTAACTGGTGTATTCCACTGGTTATTGTGTGTTTTGTGATCCGGGCCGGATTTAGACCTTGGGGGGCAGGGGCCCGGGGCACCTCAGGTTCGGGGGCCTCTCAACATAGAAATTAAATTACATGACAAATAAAAAATGAACTAATTTTATAATTATTACATTTTTTTAATGAAGGAAGTCCTTAGTCTAGGGGGTGGGGGGCGGGGGGCTTTGCCCGCTTATAAATCCGGCACTGCTTGTGATGTAGTCTAGTGGTAGAGCACTCGCCTGAGGTACGATGGATCATACCACTGATCACCCATCAGCGGCGTAGCGTGATCTGGACCTGAGGGGGGGGGGGGGGGGGGGGAGTCGAATATGAACCAAGTGGACCTTTTTTCTATTCTGTTTTTGTACCACCAGAAACTTCATATGTATATACCTGTATATTTTAGTTCTGAAAGCGGTCCATTTGCTTCAGTGGGGGGGGGGGGGGGGGGGGGTCGTCCGAACCCCCCTAGATATTCATATATTTTCTCTCCGTCTCATTCAGTCCCCAACAACTGGTATATAGTTGCTGCTTTTTCTGTTGGTAAAGTAAAGTAAAGATTGTTTTATTTAACGACGCCTCCAGAGCTCATTGATTTTTATTTTATCATCGGCTATTGGACGTCAAACATATGGTAATTTTGACATATTTTTTTCAGAGGAAACCCGTTGCCGCCACACGAGCTACTCTTTCCGATAAGCAGCAAGGGGTCTTTTATAAGCACTTTCCCAGACAGGACAGCACATAACACTGCCTTTGTTGAACCAGTTGTGGACCACTGGTTGGGACGGAAAATAGCCCTAACTGCAAATGGGTCTACTGAGAAGGATCGATCCGATGACCGACTGCTTCACAGGCAGACACGCTACCGCTTGAGCTACATCCCTCTCCCTTTTTTGTTGGGGTAGCATGTGGCAACAACAGGGTTTCTCGAAGTGTCGAAATAATATGTTATTTGCAAAAACGCACGTGCGTCTGAGAAGTAGCGGTTTATTGATTCGAGTTCTAGTCTTATTTTGAAGAATATTTCCGGGTTTAACGTCACAAACTCTTCTTTCACTCTATTGTAACTTTATCCGAACGAGTTACACATTTGTAAATTAAGTAAACTTAGTGTCCATTTTGTACGGGTTAAAATTTCGGTCTACGCCTTTGAACACCAAATAATCATGATTTTAAAATGTGCTGATATATCATTAAACAAATATTCCTTTCCTTTAATTTACCTTTCGTATCAATGCGCCCCAAATAGCTCGTCATAATGATGGTAAAATGACCACGGTAAGGAAAGAACTGGCACGTGGTTTGAACTCTGTCACCCCTACAATCTTCTCTGACGCCGTTAAACATGTAATAAAGATCGAAGAAGATTTCAGAAAGCAAAATAGTTTATAAGAAATAAAATACCACGTGATTGTCTCCCTTAACGAAGACAGTGATGAAGAAATGAGTTCGTCGAGTGATTAAAGGGACATACTCTAGTTTCAACCCGTGAAAATTAACACAAAGTTTAGTTAAAGGGACAGACCCTAGTTTCAACCCGTGAAAATTAACACAAAGTTTAGTTAATCTACAAACCTGTAACACATTTGGATAACGTTACAATTGAGTGAAACATGAGTCTGTGACTTTGAAATGGTGAAATACCCTCTTAAAAATGACTAAAAATCGATTCCATAACTGTTACTTCTCAGACGCACGTGCGTTTTTATAAATATGAGAAATGCATTTTGTGATATTAAAAACACCAGGATGACCAAAAACACTTGGAATGTACGGAAATGGATAATCTAAACCATAAAATCTAAGTAAAATATGAGTTATCAAACACGGCTATAATAGTCAAACATATTTCTTAGTGTTTAAAAACTAGGGTATGCCCCTTTAAGTTGCTTCTCCCTACCCATCAAGCATATAACGTTCAATGCATTTAATAACTCTTTAACACTGAAAATAATTTATTCCCATGACATTCATTATCAGTCGCTAACAAACAACCTATCAACTGAAAAAATATAAACGTGTATTACAAAACACGGACAATCAATATAAAATCATATAAAATACATCTACGTACGAAGCCAGAGCTGGGTGTGGGTTTGGGCAGAGGGCACTGTTGCGTGTCGTAATAAAGTGTCGAATTGTAATAAAAAAAAAAATATTTTTTTTATTTAATTCTAATCTACTCTAACTTAATCTAGTTAATGGTGTTCTGGGAGTAATAGCGCTAAAGTGCCGTTTTGTAATAAACTTTATTTTCCATATGTTATGTTGCTTATTCATATCTCAAAATCAC
>NC_054699.1:41593433-41631282 GCF_016097555.1 Gigantopelta aegis | reverse complement strand
TGTGTTAATAATTCTGTATGTGTGTGTGTAATGCGTGTGTAGCCCGTAGGTTTTATGTAGTATATATAATTCACTTGTATGTATGTAGTGCGTATACGTAGTCATGTGAGTGCGTTCTGTACGTAGACGTTTGTCGAGGTGGTATATTTGTATCCCTGTGTCTGTTTTTTGTAACTCTGTATATTATAGTATGACTGTGTGTGTCTCATCCGTCTTTGTGAACGTATGGATCTATATATATCAGACGCATTTCACTATGTGTCTCTCTGTATATCTATATATAGTGTATACATATATATATATATATATATATATATATAATATATATATATATATATATGTCAGGTTTCACTATTAAATAAACATATATTTTCGCACTGGCGCAGGGGACATGGGAATCCTTTATTTACTAACATATTTTGCCTCATTTCATGTGTGTGTTTGTGTGTGTGACAGAGAGAGAGAGAGAGAGAGAGAGAGAGAGAGAGAGAGAGAGAGAGAGAGAGAGAGAGAGAGAGAGAGAGAGAGAGAGAGAGAGAGAGAGAGAGTGAGTGTGTGTCTCTATGTATTACATGTATACATCTATAGATGCATGTTTATATGCATGACTATACATATATATATATATATTGCATGAATGTCGAGGTTGACTGTTACATACACAGATATTAAAGCAGTGGCGTAGGGGATAATTAAATCCTTTCTGGCTTCACAAATTGTCCTATGCCGTTGCTGGGACTCGAACCTGTGGCACCTAATCACCCGCAAATTGCAAGAGTAACCACAATGCGCTCTGAGCTATTGACCCATCCATAAAAAAAGATGCTTTTTAACTCAACCACGTGCATGGGGCCTACAATATACACGGTCGATCCCGCTTACGTGTTTGAAACAGTGTGTATGTATGTATGTATGTATTTATGTATGTGTGTGTATGTATGTATGTGTGTATGTATGTATGTATGTATGTGTGTGTGTATGTATTTAAGAATGAATGAACAATTAACTTAGTTTATTACAATTCAGGGCAGTTTTCATCACAATTCAAGTCAGTATTACAATTCAGGGCAGTTTTATTACAATTCAAGACAGGTATTACAATTAAGGTAATTTATTACAATTTAGCGCACTACAAAAATGTACCCGTGTGTCGTTTTGTAATAAACTGAAATAATTCCGTTTGTTTGTTAAAACTTATAAAAGTTGGAATGGGAATTTGTTGCCCATGTCCTGTTGAGCATTGACAGTGATTTTGAGATATGAATAAGCAACATAACATATGGAAAATAAAGTTTATTACAAAACGGAACTTTAGCGCTATTACTCCCAAAACACCCTTAACGCACTTACAACAATATGGGTAATTTCCCACGTCTGTGGATCGACAAACTAATGAAAAAATATGCCAAATTTGGTCTGCTGGTACATATTTCAGCCCCAAAATTAAGTTAGAGTAGATTAGAATTAAATTTAAACATTTTTTTTTTTTAATTACAATTCGACACTTTATTACAAAACGACACTTTGAAAAATGTACCAGTGTGTCGTTTTGTAATAAACTGAAATAATTCCGTTTGTTTGTTAAAACTGATAAAAGTTGGAATGGGAATTTATTTCCATGTCCTGTTAAGCATTGGCAGCGATTTTGAGATGTTAATAAGGAACATAACATATGGAAAATATAGTTTATTACAAAACGACACTTTAGCGCTATTGCTCCAAAAACACCCTTAACGCACTTACAACAATATGGGTAATTTCCCAAGTCTGTGGGTCGACAAACTAATGAAAAAATATGCCAAATTTCGTCTGGTGGTACATATTTCGGCCCCAAGATTAAGTTAGAGTAGATTAGAATTAAATAAAAAAAAAATTTTTTTTTTTTTATTACAATTCGACACTTTATTACAAAAAGACATTCTACAGGGCACGCCTACACCAATCGCGGGTATACAATATTCTGGCCACGTGTGTGTGTGCAATATTTCACAATGGACATCACGAGATTAAGACCTCACCCCAACCCCCCTCACTAAAAGGGAACGTGACCTTCAGATGAACACTTGCCCGTGCATTAGTAAATAATTAATATTATATATTATTCATGGACGTACAACCTGACAGTCATAATGTATCAACCTATCTTATAGTTACTTTACAGTGTTTTATTTCCAATAGCACCCAAACTTATTTATTTGTGTATCAGTATATTACATTAATGACATAGCAGGCGCGGATCCAGAAGTTTTTCTAAGAGCGGGGGCCCAAAACATGTTGTTGCTTTTGAACAGGTGGATGGGATTAGTTTTCATTGTTTGTGTATTCTGTAATATATATTGTTTGACAAAAATAGAGGGGCGTGTCACCTGGACTCCCCGCTTGAATCCGCGCCTGGATTGTTTATTGACATATTTCCAAACTGTTTCTTAAATATAGGTCATACTACAATATATTCCGCTAGGAAGGTGGAAAAGCACATTAGTTTGAAACACAATACTGAGTGATGCTTTTGTTATGCAAATAACCGTAGTTATTTATAGGAGAAAGAACCTGCATTCAAAACATACAGAGATTTTCGTAAAATGGAAATAAGTCAATTTCGTGCATTTTAGATGATGAATTGTATATGAAATATGTCGGGTTTGGGTTTGTTTTCATGCGTATGTGAAAAAAACCCCAAGTATTGAATAGGAATTAAACGTAACATTTGCTAAAAAAAAAAACCCAACTTAGGGTCTAAACAACTGAAATGGGGCCCATTTCACTAAACTCTCGCAACTTTGCGATGTCGCAGTGCCAAAAGACTTGCAAAGAGGATGCTTTGGGTTCTAGCAGAGCCTAAGAAACTTTGTGAATTAGGCCCCGGGGCCCCGTTCCACAAAGCGATCTTAGCCCTAAGATCACCTTAAGTGCATAGCTACCTTATGCACTAAGGTGATCTTAGTGCTAAGATTGCTTCGTGGAACAGGGCCCATGAGTATAGTAAAGCAGCAAACCGTTTGAGACAAGTAGGCGGCTATCTCTACTGCGTACATTATCGTACCAACGTACCATGTACAGCTGTACTTGAAACGTGTACTTGAAATGTCCTACTAAACTTTAGTTAGAGTGTCCTCTGGCGCTGGTCTGTTTTATACGTATATCTTAGATATTATATCTTATAGATACAGAAAGACACTTAAGCTAACTAAAATTTTGAAGAAAGGAAGGAAATGTTTTAACGACGCACTCAACACATTTTATTTACGGTTATATGGCGTCAGACATATGGTTAAGGACCACACAGATATTGAGAAGATACCCACTGTCGCCACTTCGTGGGTTACTCTTTTCGATTAGCAGCAAGGGATCTTTTATATGCAGCGACAGGATAACACATACCACGGCCTTTGATATACCAGTCGTGGTTCACTGGAGCGAGAAATAGCCCAATGGGCCCACCGACAGGAATCGATCCCAGACCGACTAAAATGCAGGAGTAAAGTAGTCGGAGACACTTCCTACTATATTTTAAACTCGTATCATAAATCCCTCCCCACTGTATTAACATTTACTTTATGGGTGGGGAGTTGTAGTACTCATATCTATCAGAGGCGGATCTAGCCCCCCCCCCCCCCCGTTTAATTTTGCGACAGTTATATTTTATTATATACTAGTATTAATTTTCTTTTCTTTTTTACGATCCTCCTCCAAACCTCCCCCAAAGCAGTGGCGTAGCGTGGGTTGCTAGTGCCCAAGTCCCTTCCACCAGTCCCGAATTTTGCGCCCAGGGCAACCGTTCCGGTGGCCCCACCCCCAAAGTTCCCTTGTATTCCGCCTCATATAATTGGGGCCCTTCCTAAATGGATTTTCTGAATATGTTAATGAATTGTGCCTTTGATGATACAAGCACGAGCTTTGGCACACTGTTTGAGCATGCCCTAAGAAATTTTTTTTAGCTTTAGGGCCATCGCAGATTTGTCCTATGGCCATAATGGCGGCCATTTTACAAAATGGCTGCCACCGGTTGTTATTTTACCAGTAGCTAAGGTTCTAGACCACCTAGGGTCTTGATTCCGGTAGCTAATCTTACATTTTTAAGGATGAGGAATGCAGTGGTATACACATTTAATAATAGACATTGCTGAGGGGAAAACAACTGTGGGGGATGATTAATTGTCCCCTAACCGATTATGATGAGTCATTTAAGTGATTACCATATATTAATACCACATAAATTCACATGCAAGGAGAGTTTACTCCCCTTTAACTAGTCTCAGGGGAGTGATGGGCATTGGATTTTATATTCGGGGTGTGTGTGTGTGTGTGGGGGGGGGGGGTGGGGGTTGGAGCAAGGCAATTCACACTGTATGTATGTATGATTTTATAAAATTTAATAGGTTTTTTTAAAAGTTTGATGGTGGGGATTGCCCCATATCTCCCCCCCCCCCCCCCCCCCCCCCCCCCCCCCCAGGCCACTGGTGATGGGGAACTAGAGCGATAGAGCTCTCTCCTTATACGGCTATGTCTGTACCAATCGAAAGAACGTACGAATTCTACATAATACACGTATATATTTTATTTCTTTACATAGTTTTCAAATATCCATTTCTGCCAGGGGCTGCTGTTACAGGGCTTGGCGGTCAGGGAGTCTTTGCCTGGACTGGCCTGGAGACAGATCTGTGGAACTGAGTTCGAGTCCACCATCAGTGTCTTGTCCTGCAAACAGTCGTTATTATTATCGTTAGAATTCAATTGTTACTGAAGGAAGGAAATGTTTTATTTAACGACGCACTCAACACATTTTATTTACGGTTATATGGCGTCAGACATATGGTTAAGGACCACACAGATGTTGATAGAGGAAACCCGCTGTCGCCACTTCATGGGCTACTCTTTTCGATTAGCAGCAAGGGATCTTTAAATATGCACCATCCCACAGACGGGATAGCACATACCACGACCTTTGATATATACCAGTCGTAGTGCACTGGCTAGAGCGATAAATAGCCCAATGGGCCCACCGACGGGGATAGATCCCACACCGACAGCGCATCATCAATCGTTACTTAGGGGCGGGACGTAAAGCGCTCCCTTGATGGGCGGTCGGTCTGGGATCGATGACGTCAAAACGTACCTGTGTGTATATCCAGCCTTTCTCTCCCCTGCAACTTTTAGCCGCCACAAGTACGGGGGTTTCACTGACGTAACACAGGGACGTCTGATGTGCTGATCGAATCTCGCCGTTGTCAAGCATGTACCAATGCTGGAAAAAAATACGGCAGATACAAAATTAATCGCATACGAATAGGCGCGTGTACAGGGATTTTAGCAGGGGGATAAGGGGTCTAGTTTCTCGGGGGGGGGGGGGGGGGAGGGTCATGCTCCTGAGAATACTATACTGAGAAAAACAAAATATTTCTTGAGATGGGAGGGGTTTTGACACGCGGAACGGGATTAGGAATGAGGGTAGTTGGTGATTTACAAAGTGTTTCAGTACCCATCACCTGCAGAAAGAAATAAAATGTTATTGATACAAAGCACGTAATATTACTGTTAGCGAAATACTTTGCATGTTTCACGGCCTGGTTGATATACCAGTCGTAGAGCATTTGTTGAAACTCGAAGTAACTCGCCGCTTTTAGTCGAAAACTACTACTGAAATATATTACGGCAACATAATTATATTGAGAACAATGAATAACCGAAAATTCATTAAAAAACCCACATGAATAGTTTGGGATAAGTGTGCATAAAAATTTGAAATATTCTCGTTTTCTTACTTTGACAGTATATTATTTTTTTTTTAAATCTAGTTAACATAATTGCTACGCCCTCTAGTGAACAAAATAATAATTATTATGTCACCTGGTCGTATCCAACTCCGTGGCAGGGTTTTATCATCACGTGACCTCCGACGCCAGTCGACTCTAGACAGACAGGTGCCGCCATACTACGAATCTGAATTTGTGGACAAAGAACAAGTATGATAGGCGTGCAAATATATATATATATATATATATATATATATATATATAGTCAAACTTCGAAACTGATACATAAATAGAAAAGCTAAAGTTTGACACTATTCACGCTTTTGAGAGCAAAAACAAACAATGCTAACAATTATTAATAAAGAAAAAGAAAGAAATGTTTTATTTAACGACTCACTCAACACATTTTATTTACGGTTATATGGCGTCAGACATATGATTAAGGACCACACAGATTTTGAGAGGAAACCCGCTACATGGGCTACTCTTTCCGATTAGCAGCAAGGGATATTTTATTTGCGCTTCCCACAGGCAGGATAGCACAAACCATGGCCTTTGTTGAACCAGTTATGGATCACTGGTCGGTGCAAGTGGTTTACACCTACCCATTGAGCCTTGCGGAGCACTCACTCAGGGTTTGGAGTCGGTATCTGGATTAAAAATCCCATGCCTCGACTGGGATCCGAACCCAGTACCTACCAGCCTGTAGACCGATAGCCTAACCACGACCCCACCGAGGCCGGTCAATTATTAATAATGCTCTCTGAAGTTAACTAGACTGGGTCTGTAATTATGTATTACGTAGCGACGCTCTTCACCACGTACGAACACCGACAACCAAACACAGGATCATTTCATTCCACTTAGTCGGCGATCTATTATTCTGTAATTATCACCTTAAAGCCGCACGCCCTAGTTCCATCCAGCGAAAATAAATTATAATTTGGTTAATCTACAAACCTGTAACACACTTAGATCACGTTTTTATCAAATGGAGTGAAAAAGCAGGTTTTATATCGATAAATACCATGGGATATCCCCATGTCCCAATTGCTTGAAATAATTTTGAAAGTTAGTATTCTGATGTCACCGGTAGATGTCGCTCGAAGCACAACAATGCCTACGTCACGACAAATTTCACAGTAATAAAGTAATAAAGTTAAGTATGCCAAGCACTAGGCTTTTAAACCAATACCTACACTATAAGGGTTTAACCCTTCAAATTAGATAGCTAGGCTAGTTTAACTCCCCCTCCGTCATTGTATTCAATGCTATACAAGGACGGAGGGGGATGGGTGGTCATGAATGACCGTTGAACTCACTAAAATAGGGAATTAGGACAATAGGTACAACCGTAACACAAAACTAGGATTCACACACAGACTACACGCTCACTACATCAGTACACAGGGTGCATTGACTAATGATAACAATGCACCCGCCCCCATTTAATGGTCCAGCACGTACTCTAATAAGGAACCGGACAAAAGAATACCGTTCCGAGTACACAATTGCAATGCACCCGGGGTAAGCTGAAGAAAATAATATCGGCCTCCCCCACCCAAACCCCCAGTACTTGCTGCTGGTAATAACTTGGTACTTGGTGATGCCTCGACCAGAAGCGGTCAGGCCCTTTATAAGAGTCCTATGGGCAACCTAGGGAGACACCACAGCATCGTAAAGGTCTAAAATTAACGAGCTACTCTCGATTCACTAATATCAAAACCTATATTAGCTCGGCCATTTACCTTTCGACCGACCGTTCAAAATTGCGCCAAATTCCCTCAATCAAAATTGCGCACCCTTTTGTCTTTGGCATTTAACTGCTCCATTAAAATTCTATAGCACCACCACCACCCCCACCCGCCTGCTACCGATTTGATCGGGCTGCTGGTGCTCCCTTGCACCTGCCAGTACAGGCGGTCCCTCCTCTCCCCTCCCCCCACCTTTCCTGTCGTGGACGGAGCGCTACAACAGCTTGTTCTGAATGTGCACGTAAAACCCTATGACATGACATGACAGAGTGCGCACAGACTTGGGGTGCGTTCCTTTCACCTCTCCTGGACATGTTCCAACTGTTCTGTCCTGGTTGTATCCCCTCTCCAGATATCGTGAGACGTAGCGAAATTATTGGTTTTAAGGGTTTGTAACGTTTTGTATTGAGATACTTACTTGTCTGAACTTTATTGTTACTGAAAATGTTCACGAACTGTGAAGAAAAATCTCACAAATGAACGACAAGCAAACGACAACAAATCGGATATTGATTGCGCGAACCGTGCACGAGAAAACAAACCGAACCAAAATGATAACGGTCACGTGGTATACCAACGTCTGTGACATTGAAATGGGAATATCCCCTCTAAAAATAGATTAGACCTTGTCTGCTCAACGGTTTTTTCTCAGAGGCCCGTGGCATTTTATGTAATACGAAAAATGCATTTTGTGGTATTACAAACACCAGGATTACCAGGATTACAAAAAACACTTCAGGTGAATCGAAATGTATATTCTAAATAATAAACGGTAAGTAAAGTGCAATTTTATTTGTGAAAAAATGGGTTTAAAAGCGAAAAACAACGGCGTAATGGTTAACAACTAGGGCGTGTCCCTTTAAACTTCGACGGCCAAGACCACCCAGGATAGGCGTGCTTCTCTTGATTGACATGATTGACAATACATTCGTTTTTAAAATACTATCGGCAACGACAGCTTGATCAATTCACATGCTATATTAAATCTTTATGGCGTGACCAAAGAATTAGGTCGAGAGATCGAGTTTATCGAGTTTTCGAAGGCCGTTATTACTAGTTTGTATAGCAACTTCGGCCGGGACCGTCGCTTCAGATCTGTTCGAAGTTTTCGAGAGATCGAAGGTGGAGTTATCGAAATTTGACTGTGTGTGTGTGTGTGTGTGTGTATATATATATATATATATATATATATATACAGGGGGTAGCAGGTGGTACGAGAGAGAGAAGTCAGGAAAGAAAGAGAGGGAGAGAGTGGGAGAAAAAGAAAGAGGGAGAGGGACTCAGAGAGGGGGGGGGGAGAGTGAGAGAGACAGAGGGGAGGGAGAGAGACACCGAGACAGACAGACAGACAAAGAGAGAGAGAGAGAGAGAGAGAGAGAGAGAGAGAGAGAGAGAGAGAGAGAGAGAGAGAGAGAGAGAGAGAGAGAGTAAGTACACTTCCAGGACCCCCTGTGACGCATACAAAACCTACCTCGCCACTGATGATGTGATTTTCAGGTATCTGTACTTCCTTGGCGACATTTTTGAGGTACCAACCAAAATCCTTACACTTGAGACGTTTGCGCAGTAACTTCCTCTCTGACACGTCTCCATAGTCACCCTGAAATACACAGACAAGACGAAAACATCTTTAATTCAGGATCAGTACTTGGGAATGTTGATGGTAGTTCAAATCACAAATCAAATTGCAGGCCCTCTGATGGCCCTGTTAAACTGGAGACAGTCATGTACCAGATTCCCCCGCCTGCTAGCGACCCTGGTCGGGCTGCTAGCGCTCTCTTGAACTTGCCAAGCGCAAGCAGTCCCTTCTCCCACCCACCCCGACCCTTTCCTGTCCTGGACGAAGGAACCGGCATGTCGACACATGCGCCCACGACAGCCGTGCGCTACAACAGCTTGCTCTGAATGTGCACGCTAAGGCCCAGCGTATGACACCGGGCTACTGGTTTTGCATTTGTCACTAGTCCTGTGTTAAAAAGCGTCGGGCTAGCGGATTTGTCGAACTCTATGACCTGACTTGACCTGACCTGACCTGTGCCAGTGTTGGTGGATTCGACGATTTCATTAGCTTCTTTTGTTTAATAAGATAGGAATTTATAGTCATACTGAACGCAATACCCTTTACAGGACGTGTATTGAATCAATTGATATGTAAAAATACAGAAACATGGCACCTGTAACTGTGACATAGCACCTTTAATTATCGAACGGTTTTATTTTCTTCCTGTCATGTGATGCCCATTATTTATTATATGTAACCCTGGTCATGTACAAAGTGCCGTTTTCGCAAATATCGACGTTCTAAAGGCGGTATGCGTCTCACATGGTTTGTTGTATATTGTATTAAAGGCATACTGTCACGGATTTAAGGACCTTATTTCTCTAAAAAATTATAATAAATAAAAATTGCATTAATTGTCGGAAAACAAATCTAGCTATCGCATCACTTTAACTGAACCATGATGGAATGCAATTCATGTCAACCCTCTCGGCAATTTTACTTTTTGAATTATGGACCATTGCCATAATTCAATTATTTTTACAAAATGTCGTTAATAAATGGAGTATGGTGGTTATGAAGATGGTTGAATGAAGTACATTTAGGGACAAATCAAATAATTTTTGTTCAGGTAATACTTTGTTAGACCATTAAATAGGTCAGTGGTCTGTGATAATATGCCTTTAAACCTAGGGACAACGCTTGCAGTGAAGAAAACAATACATAAAAGGTATTGTTCTATTTGTACTTTGGATAGTGAGCGATCTCAAAATGATGTTGTGATGACGCGTAGGCCTAACAAACCGGCCTCGGTGGCGTTATGGTTAGGCCATCGGTCTACAGGCTGGTAGGTACTGGGTTCGGATCCCAGTCGAAGCATGGGATTTTTAATCCAGATACCGACTCCAAATCCTGAGTGAGTGCTCCGCAAGGCTCAATGGGTAGGTGTAAACCACTTGCGCCGACCAGTGATCCATAACTGGTTCAACAAAGGCCATGATTTGTGCTATCCTGCCTGTGGGAAGCGCAAATAAAATATCCCTTGCTGCCTGTCGTAAAAGAGTAGCCTATGTGGCGACAGCGGGTTTCCGCTAAAAAAACATTGTCAGAATGACCATATGTTTGACGTCCAATAGCCGATGATAAGATAAAAAATCAATGTGCTCTAGTGGCGTCGTTAAATAAAACAAACTTTACTTTTTTTTCCGTAGGCCTCTGTTATTCAACTCAGATCACCGAACGGTGATATATTGAGGTGGTTTACAAACATACTATACAGACGGCTGCAGTAAACGCTTGACAAAAATATAAACTATACACATAATACACAATAGGTATAATAATATAAGTGTTATAAGCAGTAGTTTACTTTAGATGTTAACCAGTACGTACTGTGTATAATCATATTTAGGAACATACAGAATTTCTTTGTCGTTGATAGAAGTACTGGGTCTGTCATAATAATAACTAGTAAGATATATGAATCTCTCATTTGCGAAATATGTACATTGAAATAAATAATGATATTCATCACCTAAAGTGGTGTTACAGAGAGGACATGTCCGTTCTTATCTATGTTTTGCCATCGGCCAGGTTCAATTGGTACACTGGCGTAGGAAGCGGGGGATATTTGAGATATTTTGCTTTATATTTGCTTTATAATAGTGTAAAAGTGTGCAAATATAAAAGTGTGCCCCCCGACACACACACTTTTTGGCACCTTCTTACGTCATTGTGGTAAATAGTGATTACAAGTCCTGAATGTAAATAATAGAAAGAAAGAAACGTTCATTTAACGAGGCACTTAACTTATTTTCATTTACGGTTACTTGGGATCGGATATACCACACACTGAGAGAGAAACCCCGCTGTCGTCACTCCTTAGGCTACTCTTTTCGATTAGGGAAAAAAATCCACCTAAAATCGGTCTATGGTCACAGCAAAGTTCCAGAACTTATGCGGCGATGCGACTTTTTCTTCTTCTTTGTCCCCCCCCCCCCCCCCCCCCCCCCCCCCCATGGTTTGCACAGAAAAGGTGGTTTATTTATGGGGTTTATTGTTACGTCCTCCTCGTCTGTCGTGGTCCATCCCCAATGGCCATGGCGCCCCCCTCCCTTGCCTTGGTACCCGAAATAGTTTCCGTTACATTTTCCATATAGCCAAGACAATTTTTATTACTTCGGCTTTGGCCGCAAATATTTAAAAAAACAAAACACACACACACACACACTCTCTCTCTCTCTCTCTCTCTCTCTCTCTCTCTCTCTCTCTCTCTCTCTCTCTCTCTCTCTCTCTCTCTCTCTCTCTCTCTCTCTCTCTCCAACCTCCGTAGTAACAGATAGCTAGCACTTACCAGTTTACTGTGAAAGGTATCATAATAGTATTTCCGGTAACTGTCCATCCACACTTCCGCTACACGTATGGAGTTTCTCACAAGCTGACTTCCGGTCTTCCATTTGATTGGACTCTGGTCCCTAAACACGTGACCCACGTGACTGCACGGGATGACCTCAATAGTTCCGTTACACATCCAGACCTACATCAGAAAATTAATCAGAATGACCGTTGATATGTTATTAATGAAATCAAGTTTTGGTTTCTTAAGTTTCAGTATTTGTATAACAATATATTTGTAATGTGTTAGACAGACTGATAGACGGACAGACAGACGGATGATCAGACAGACAGAGAGACGATCAGACACGCAGACAGACGATCAGACAGACAGTTAGACGTTCACAGACAGACGGACGATCAGACAAGCAGACGGACGATCAGACAGAGGGACGATCAGACAAGCAGACAGACAGACGATCAAACACTCAGACAGACAGAGGGGCGATCAGAAACTCAGACAGATAAAGGGATGACCAGACACTCAGTCAGACAGACAGACAATCAGACACTCAGACAGACAGACAGACAGACAGAAATATTATCAGAAACTCCGACAGACAGGACGATCAGACACTCACACAGACAGTGACGATCAGATACTTAGACAGACAGGGACGATCAGACACTCACACCGACAGAGAAACGACCAGATACTCGGACAGACAGTGATGATCAGACAGAGGGACGATCAGATACTCGGACAGAGGGACGATCAGACAGGGACGATCAGACAGACAGAGGGACGATCAGACATTCAGACAGACATTGTGACAGTGAAATGTTTGTGTTTACCTTGAAGGACAGCTCCATGTTCTCTCCTCCCCAGTGGTTCATCTGATCATCGTACGTACCAAGTTTGGCGAAATAGTCTTTGTCAATAGCAAACAAACCGCCGGGCATCGTGGGGGATCTGAAACAAGTAACAACAGGTCTGTCACAACATGTTCTAACGCACGTCCGTTCTGCAGTAGACTTACTCAGTGGTAAAGATAATATTACCTTTAGAAATACATATTTTGCAATAATGTGTTTTATGGTGCTAGAAGTTCGTATGCGATTGTGCTTTCAAAAATGATGGAAAGGTTTCCTTTGAAGAGTGTATGTCGGAATTATCAAGTGTTCCAAAACCAGTAGCCGATAATTAATGAATCAGTGTGCTATAATGGTGTCTTTAAACAAGACACACTGTTTATGAAGATTAGCTTGGTCAGAATTATCAAAGGCATGACAACCAACAGCCGATCGTTAATAAACCAATATGCTCGGCTTGTGTATTTGTCAGAATTATCAAGGATTTGACATCAAACAGGTATCAAATCTGAAGGCCCATACTTTGGTCTTCTCTGATACTTATTTCATGGTATCATAGAGGCCCCTACTTTGGTTTTCTCCAATACTTACTTCATGGGGTCATACAGGCCACTACTTTGGTCTTCTCTGATACTTACTTCATGGGGCCATACATGCCTCTACTGTGGTCTTCTCTGATACTTACTTCATAGGATCACACAGGCCCTTAGTCTGGTCATCACTGTTACTTACTTCATGGGGTCATACAGGCCCTTAGTCTCGTCGTCACTGTTACTTACTTCATGGGGTCATACAGGCCCTTAGTCTGGTCGTCACTGTTACTTACTTCATGGGGTCATACAGGCCCTTAGTCTCGTCGTCACTGTTACTTACTTCATGGGGCCATACAGGCCCTTAGTCTGGTCGTCACTGTTACTTACTTCATGGGGTCATACAGGCCCTTAGACTCGTCGTCACTGTTACTTACTTCATGGGGTCATACAGGCCCTTAGTCTGGTCGTCACTGTTACTTACTTCATGGGGTCATACAGGCCCTTAGTCTCGTCGTCACCGTTACTTACTTCATGGGGTCATACAGGCCCTTAGTCTCGTCGTCACTGTTACTTACTTCATGGGGTCATACAGGCCCTTAGTCTCGTCGTCACTGTTACTTACTTCATGGGGTCATACAGGCCCTTCGTCTGGTCGTCACTGTTACTTACTTCATGGGATCATACAGGCCCTTCGTCTGGTCGTCACTGTTACTTACTTCATGGGGTCATACAGGCCCTTGGTCTGGTCGTCACTGTTACTTACTCCATGGGGTCACACAGGCCCTTGGTCTGGTCGTCACTGTTACTTACTCCATGGGATCATACAGGCCCTTAGTCTGGTCATCTCTGTTACTTACTTCATGGGGTCATACAGGCCCTTAGTCTGGTCGTCACTGTTACTTACTTCACTGTTACTTACTTCATGGGATCATACAGGCCCTTAGTCTGGTCGTCACTGTTACTTACTTCATGGGGTCATACAGGCCCTTAGTCTGGTCATCACTGTTACTTACTTCATGGGGTCATACAGGCCCTTAGTCGGGTCGTCGCTGTGATAGCTTGCCCACGCAAACACCAGAAACATCCACTTGAACGTCCCTACGCAGCACGGGTGAATAGCCTTCAGGGAGAAGGACCTTTTCGAGATGGCGTCGATCATGGGGTAGGGGACGTTGTAGGGACTCTCTGCTATCCTGTCCAGTAGGGGCTCCAACCAGCCTGGGGAGGTTGAAATAGATAATGTTACACAAACCATCTAAGCGGTTCTAAGCGGGACCAGTGGACCCGACACCCTCTAAATGTACAGAAGTGCCTCGTTTTCTTCTCTCTTTTTTTTTTTTTTTTTTGGGGGGGGGGGGGGGGGCACAAGACGTAGCCCAGTGGTAAAGCGCTCGCCTGGTGCGCGGTCGCTTTAGGATCGATCCCCGTCGGTGGGCCCATTGGTCTATTTCTCGTTCCAGCCAGTTCACCGCGACTGGTATATCAAAGGCCGTGGTATGTGATATTCTGTCTTTGGGATGGTGCATATGCAAGATCCCTTGCTACGAACGAAGAACTGTAGCGGGTTTCTTCTCTATGACTATATGTCAAAATTACTAAATGTTTTTATTTGGTTATAGCCTTATAGCCGTAGGTGAAAATTTCTGATGTCAACAAAATAAAATAGACAAAAGTTACAGTTTAATTTGTTTAATTCGAGCAAAACTCAGCCTGCCCTCTCTACAAAAATGTGAGCAGCCCGAACCCTAAGAGTTGATTCATGTGTCCTTTTGCCCTTGGTTCCCTCCCTAAAAACAATTTGAGCCCGTCCTTGACCTTTCTAGACCAGACGTTACCGGATATAGAATCAAGATACGAACCCCAAGTTCAGCCAGCCATTTTTCGCTAACGTTTGTAAACTATTTTGACTGATTCCCAAAAAGGTCATTCGGTTTTCTGTGTAGCGTAAAATCCTGTCTAGCGGACGTTAGCGTAGCTTAAATCATGTTTAAGCGGACGTTAGCGACAAGCGGTTGACCGAACTCACCCCCAGGATACCCGAACACTTGTCAGTGAGCTAGATTACCTGGAAAACATTCTATGTGAGAGTCCAAGAACACTAGAACAGATCCCGTTGCTTTGGAGTACCCGAGCAGTCTCGCTCGAATGAGTCCTTCCATCTGGCTCGTCCGTAACAGCGTCACCTTGTCCAGAGCGCTTACATACTTGGCCAGTGGCTCTTTCAGGTGATCTAGGAAAAACCCCAAACAATTTGAAACTGACTCTCACGGCTCCTTTATTACAGTAAAGTACACTTATAACGAACATGCTCAGAACGAACTACTGCATACAGAGGCGGATTCGGAGGGGGGGGGGGGCGGTTGGTCAGGATCCCCCCTAAATTTTGCGACAGTTATAATTTTATTATATATTAATTTTTATTTTTAACGATCCCCTCCAAAACTCCCCCAATGTTCCAATGGCATTTCGCCTCATGTAACTGGGCCACCCTGAATGGATTTTCTGGATCCGCCACTGGCATAGAACGAAATGATCGTAAAGTCCCGTTTTATCTCCCTATACATTAAAGGGACAGATCCTAGTTTTTAAACACTAAAACATATTTTTCACAATTAGAGCCGTTTATGATCACCGAAATCAAACATTACTTATATTTTATTCTTTAGATAATTCACTTCCGTACAACCGAAGTGTTTCTGGCCATCATGGTGTTTCTAATACCACAAAATGCATTTTTCTTATTTTTAAAAACGCACGTGCGTCTGAGAAGTAACGGTTATGGAGGCGAATTTTAGTCTATTTTAAAGGATATTTCACCGTTTTAATGTCACAGACTCTTCTTTCACTCTGTTGTAACTTTATCCAAATGTGTTACAGGTTTGTAGATTAACTAAACTTAGTGTTAATTTTCACGGGTTGAAACTAGGGCCTGCGACTTTAACAACCAACTTACGCAAGTGTGTACAACGAACTACTGCTATAACGAACGAACTATCATGGTCCCTTGCGGTTCGTTATAAGAGTACATTACTGTACTTCCATCATAACGGCGGAAATGACATCATAGCCATGACCGCAACTGGTATATCAAATGCCGTGGTATGTGCTATCCTGTCTGTGGGATGGTGCATATAAATGATCCCTTACTACTAATGGAACAATGTAGCGGCTTTTCTCTCCAAGACTATTATGTCAAAATTACCAAATGTGTGACACCCAATAATCGATGTGCTCTAGTTGTGTCGTTAAAGAAAAACTTGTTTTCATAACCGTAAAAATTACAACCTTTAAGTATTAATGATCATTATTTGATTTTATATTTGTGTGTTTGTATATTTTAAATACGATTCATATATGAAAATTATTGATTGATTGATTGATTGACTGACATTTATATGACGCTCGTTTACCGATTACGGCGTGTCCAGAATTAGTCCGGAGGGACGTAGTAAGTGTGGGTTTTACTACATCCGGATCTTGTTACATACCCTATATAATTTATAGCTTGTATTCAAAACTTGTGACCGGCCTCGGTGGCGTCGTGGTAGGCCATCGGTCTACAGGCTGGTAGGTACTGGGTTCGGATCCCAGTCGAGGCATGGGATTTTTAATCCAGATACCGACTCCAAACCCTGAGTGAGTGCTCCGCAAGGCTCAATGGGTAGGTGTAAACCACTTGCATCGACCAGTGATCCATAACTGGTTCAACAAAGGCCATGGTTTGTGCTATCCTGCCTGTGGGAAGTGCAAATAAAAGATCCCTTGCTGCTAATCGGAAGAGTAGCCCATGTATTGGCGACAGCGGGTTTCCTCTCAAAATCTGTGTGGTCCTTAACCATATGTCTGACGCCATATAACCGTAAATAAAATGTGTTGAGTGCGTCGTTAAATAAAACATTTCTTTCAAAACTTGTGGCACCATGTTTCAACCGTTTCTCAACCGAAATAGTGAAACAAATGGACACACAAACCAAAAATGTATAACCTATCGTACTCACAAAATCCCGATTGAAGTATTCGCATCATTATTATCAAAATAAACGACAAACTTAAAAAAATATCCCCGCCATGTTAAATTTGCTAAATAGAGGGAAGCAACTCGCCGTGCACGTTAACAAAAGTATTCACTTAAAGGGACATACACTAGTTTTTAAACACTAACGCATATTTTTTACTATTATAACCGTTTTTGATAACTTAAATCATACTTTACTTAGATCTTATTGTTTAGATTATCAATTTCCGTACATTCGAAGTGTTTTTGGTCATCCTGGTGTTTCTAATATTTAAAAAAACGCACGTGCGTCTGCGAAGTAACAGCTATGGAGTCGAGTTTTGGTCTATTTTTAAAGGGTATTTCACCATTTCAAAGTCACAAACTCATGTTTCACTCAATTGTAACTTTATCCAAATGTGTTACAGGTTTGTAGATTAACTAAATTCAGGGCTCGAACTTAAGAATGTGTCTCCCACGGCAATTTTTTAAACGATTGCCATGACTGAAACGGCCACCCGACGGCAATTTTGAACCTGCCTTTGGCAATATATTTTTTTAAGTCACATTTGCAGCAAATAAACATGATTGCAAGGTTATTTTGTTGTATATAGACATTCAAACGAGTAAGTGTTGAATATTGGCAGTTAATGTACACCAGGTGTATACATTTTGCCACTGTTGGGGAGTTTTACCGATGGCACAAAAGTGCCGTCGGTGATGCTCTCTACCTACGGCGATGTATATCTCAACGACGGCAATTGCCGTCGATGCCGTCGTTAAGTTCGAGCTGTGTAAATTTAATGTGCATTTTCATGGGCTGAAACTAGGGTATGTTCCTTTAAACAAAACTGAAATTAATACCAAAAAAAGTATTTTTTATAGAATGATGGGACGGACTATAGACGGACATTTGGAAGGTTATACGCTGTACTGACAGCGTATATCCTTCCAAATGTCCGTCTAGCTCTTTTACAGTCGGAGTACTCGGGCTAGGAGGTGTCGTGGTTAAGCCATCGGACATAAGGCCGGTAGGTACTGGGTTCGCATCACGGTACAGTGTTTTCAGAAGAGCATGTACCTTTACGAATCACTCACCCATGGTGGAGCCGTCGTCTACGATAATGATCTCCTTGAGAAGATGCGGCGGGGACCGGTCTAGTATGCTGTGGATCGTACGCAGGAGAACGGTCCAAGCCTCGTTGTGAAAACACACGATCACACTCGCTGCTCTCATATCCGGTCTGTATTTCTTCTTGCTGCATTGTTTGAACCTACGTGAAACAAAAAAAAAACTAACAAAAAACTCATTGATTTTAAATGTGCTATATCAAAATTGTATAAATTATAATTAAAGTTATACCTTCGACTGTATGGTGTATACTCATGAAAAAGGACACTAGGCCTAAGTTTAGTTAATCTACAAACATGTAGGGCCTAACACATTTGGGTAAAGGTACAACAACAGAGTTAAACAAGAGTCAGTGACGTTGAAACAGGGAAATATCCTTTAAAAATACACTAGAATTCGACTCCATAGCAGTTACTTCTCAGACGCACGTGCATTTTAAAAAATGAATTTTTGGGTACTAGAAACACCAAGATGACCAGAAACACTTCGGTTGCACGGAAATGGATAATCTAAAGAATAAAATCTATAATCCGTGCCATAGTCTATAGTTTTATAGTCTATAAAAATGTGTTTTGCTATTAATTTCAGTTTTGTTTAACGTAACAAGAAAAGTAAAAGTGTTTTATAAATAAATTTTTTTTTTTTTTTTTTGAGTGCAATTTACAAATCAATCGGCTCATAAATAACTTGTAGTAAATTTCCTAGTATGAAAAAAAGACGTTCATTATGAGACGGACTATAAGTAATGTTTCATCTAAGTGATCATAAACGGCTTTAATAATGAAAAGTATGCATTAAGTGTTTTAAAACTATAGGGTCTGTCCCTTTAACATTTCACTACATACCAGTCCTTGTCCGACTCATCGATGCGCCGCCTGACAGAGATTTTGTCACTGGCGTACTGGTTAAAGAAGTTCTTCTTCCACCCGTCCTTGAACTTTCTGCTGTCCTCCTCCGATAACGAGGTTTCGTCAATAATTACGCCGTGGCCAAACTCACCTGTAAGTGATCACTGGACCTTTAAAACACTCGGGGCAGCTCAGGTTTTCATCACCGAATAAGGGGCGGGACGTAGCCCAGTGGTAAAGCGTTCGCTTGATGCGCGATCGGTCTAGGATCGATCCCCATCGGTGGACCCATTGAGTTATTTCTCGTTCCAACTGGTGTAACAAAGGCCGTGGTATGTACTATCCTGTCTGTGGGATGGTGCATATAGAAGATCCCTTGCTGCTAATCGGAAAGAGTAGCCAATGAAGCGGCGACAGCGGGTTTCCTCGCTCAATATCTGTGTGGTCCTTAACCATATGTCTGACGCCATATAAACGTAAATAAAACGTGTTGAGTGCATTGTTAAATAAATATGTCCTTACGTACGAACGTACATACACACACACACACACAAACACAGACACGGATCTAGGAGGGGGCGTTGGGTGTCCATAACCCCCACTCAAATGTTGAAGTGCCCCGAGAAACCCAGTGTGCAGCAAATGAATGCAAAGCATGTACTTGTGTTTATTGGGGGACGTAATATCTTCGACGACCTGGTGTTTTGGGGGAGTGTATATAATGCATGTTAGTGTACTTTTTAATTACGTAGGTTCCCATGCATTTTTTTCACGCTGTACCCCTTCCTGAAAATCAGCCCCCGATACATACAGATATACATACGAACGCACGTACGTACATACAGGCATACACATTCATATACAGAAATACTGGCGTAGGAAGCGGGGGGGGGGGGGGGGGGGTGTAGCAGCAGCAGCAGCGATGGTTATATATATATATATATATATATATATATATATATATATTATATATACATATATATTATATATATATATATATATACATGTATTTATATTAATATATATTTATACATGTATCTTCCTATGCCCCTGCAAAAAGAAAAACAGACATGTGCACACACTCTCGCGCGCGCACGCACACACACACACACAGACACATATATGATACACTGTAAGTTTCAGTGATCTATGTACCAGAATTGCACAAATTTCTGTAAGTATGTTAATATTTAATTATTATTCAATCATCGAACATGGATGGACGAACTCAACATTTGATTAAAATAAATAACATTCAAATTAAAAATCACATCATCTCAGACACTGTCAGATCATAACAGAACATTAAACCAACCTGGTCCATCCGGTGGGCTGTCTGCAACAAATGGCGGGAAAACCACTTCACTACGTCTGCTGTCCTCCGTTTTTCCGAACAACGTCTGCTTTTGTCGGATTACGTGTTTCAGGTCGAAATACATTGGCTATTTCCTTACGTTCAGAGTCACGTGGTTTGATAATGTCTAAATTTCCAGTTTGTACGTGACGTGATTCGTTGACTTTTATTTGGAAAAACTTCATATCACTACCTACACGTCTGTATGCAGCACCATGCTGTACTGTTTCGTTGTGGACATTTTTAAATGTTTTAACAACCGAATCATCAAAAATGCTGTATTTACTATTTAAAGCACTCTTCGTGATATTTTTAGACAGTGACACGTTTCTGTGAAGAAAACTGACTGCTGCGATGTCTCTGGATTTCACAGATGTTATAGAGTCAGGATGTAACTTGATTTTGAGTAATATCAGAGCAAAGTTGACGAACCATATTAATGTCAAGGCCACAAGGACGCGAAACATGGTACAGTGAAGATTGATCATGGTAAGTATTGATGGATGTGATGTCTTCATTAACTAATTTATTTATCTGAAATATAAACAGAATCATGAGAAATCAGTTTTTTGTTGTTGTTTTTTGTGTGGTTTTTAGGATTCTTTTTATGGTGTTTTGGGGTTGTTTTTTTTCAATTAAGAAATGAAAGTTTGAATTAATTTGGGATCCGAGACGTAGCCCAGTGGTAAAGTGCTCGCTTGATGCGCGGTCGGTTTGGTATCGATCCCCGTCAGTGGGTTCATTGGGCTATTTCTCGCTCCAGCCAGTGCACCACCACTGGTACATCAAAGGCCGTGGTATGTGCTATCCTGTCTATGGGATGATGCATATAAAAGATCCCTTGTTGCTAATCGAAAAAAGAGTAGCCCACGAAGTGACGACAGCGGGTTTCCTCCCCCAATATCAGTGTGGTCCTTAACCATATGGCCGACGCCATATAACCGTAAAATAAAATGTGTTGAGTGCGTCGTTAAATAAAACATTTCCTTCCTTCCTTTAATCTGAGGTGTACAGAGTATTTGTATTTGCCTGCGTTTCTATTGTCGTCCAGTATACATTTCATTTCATTTCAACTTAATTTTCGTGCTTATTAAGGTTCAAGCACGCTGTCCTGAGCAGTGGGTTAGTTGTTAGTTGGTTAGTGAGAGAGAAGAGGGGTTAGTGGCCTTACACCTATCCAATGAGCCGTTAAGAACTCGCTCTGGGTTGGAGCCGGTACTGGGTTACGAACCCTGTACCTACCAGTCTGTAGTCCGATGGCTTAATCACTTCTACCTACTCTTTTAACCTATATGTTAATAAAAACAAAATGTATATAATTAAAAATATATTATATCGAAATTGTTTAGGATCGGTCCTCCCCCCTCCCCCCCCCCCCCCCCCCCCCCCCCCATTAAGATTTATCGCATTTCAACCAGTGTTTCACGACTGGTGTATCAAAGGCTGTGGTATGTGCTGTTTTGTGTGGTCTTTACCCATATATCCAACGCCGTATAACCGTAAATAAAATGTGTTGAGTGTGTCGTTAAATAAAACATTTACTTCCTTCCTTCCAAATAAACGTATTCGTATTCGTATAAAAAAATCCTGGTTGTTAATGGAAAAATATATCAAGTTTCCTCTAAGGCCGAGTCAGTGCACCACGACTGGTATATCAAAGGCCGTGGTATGTGCTATCCTGCCTGTGGGATGGTGTATATAAAAGATCTCTTGCTACTAATGGAAACATGTAGCCGGTACCAAATGTTTGACATCCAATAGCCGATGATTAATAAATCAATGTGCTCTAGTTGTGTCGTTAAACAAAACAAACTTGTTTTTTTCAGTAGCCTGTGATTACTAAATGAGTGACGTTAAAGACAAAATAAACTTTAAACGCAGAAAAATAAACTTCAACGTCTGCGTGCGATTGCCAGGACTGGTTTTGCAGTGGACACAACAGCTCGGCAAAGTCGATGTTTGAACATAATGAATAGGGAAAAAGAACAAAAGAGAGCACAAGAATATGTCTCCACTCTAACTCGGCGGCTGCACCTGGTTCAGAAATCAATAATGAGTAACTTATGGCTTTCATTTGATATTTTAAATAAGAACTATTCATTGTGTGTCCTGGTAATGCTATTTAAAAAAAAAAAAGAAAAAAAAAAAGAAAGAAAGAAAAAAGAAAAAGGAAAATCACACGAACCCCCCCCCCCCCCACGACACACACATTTTATTTATTTATTTATTTATTTATTTTTATTATTATTTTATTTTTTTAACGACACCATTAGAACACATTGATTAATTAATCATCGGCTATTGGAAATAAAGAAATGTCTTATTTAACGACGCACTCAACACATTTTATTTACGGTTATATGGCGTCGGCGGCTATTGGATGTCAAACGTTTGGTAATTCAGACATGTTGTTATTTAAAGTTTCCTTTGTTTAACTACACCACTAGAGCACATTGGTTTATTAATCATCGGCTACTGGATGTCAAACGTTTGATAATTCCAACATGTGGTTAAGAGTTCGTTTTGTTTAACGACACCTCTAGAGCACATTGCTTGATTAATCATCGGCTACTGGATGTCAAACATTTGATAATTCTGAAACACAATCTGCAGAGGAAAACCGTTGCATTTTTCCAATAGTAGCAAGGAATCTTTTAAAATTGCAGACAAACTGCTCAAAAGAACAACTTAATTATTAGGAGGTGGGGATAGATCCCCCAGTCCCTGCCGATGGTCCTGCCTCTGAACTTCGATTTTCTGATCGTCTAGTGTTTAGCTTTATGCGACAATCGACGTCATATGAAAAATGAATTATTCTTCATTTGAACACCTAGATTGCGGGTAGCTGTTTCTCTGGTTTGTGTAACAGGAAATACTAATATGGCGTATCTTGATTGTGTGACACTTGGCGATAACTGTTAAAAGAGATAACGCTCAGTTTAATTGTTTGTAGTGGTTAAGCCATCGGAAATAAGGCTGGTAGGTACAGGGTTCGCAGCCCGGTACCGACTCCCACCTAGAGCGGGTTTTAACGACTCAATGGGTAGGTGTAAGACCACTACACTCTCTTCTCTCTGACTAACCACTAACCACTAACAACTAACTCACTGAACTGGACAGACAGCCCAGATAGCTGAGGTGTCTGTCCAAGACAGCATGATTGAACATCAATTGGATAAATCACGAAAATAAGTTGAAATGAAATGAAATTGTTCGTAGTAAATGATATTATAAATAAGGCGAGGCGGGAATGTGAGTTTATTAAAAATGAAGTTGTATTTATATTTTGCATTAGTAAATGATATTATAATATGGTGAAACAAGATTATAAGGTTTTTTTTTTATTTATAAAACAGGAAGAGTGTGTTGTATTTTGCAATAGTAAATGATATTATTAAAAAGGCGAGGCGGGAATGTAAGTTTATTGAAACAGTAGTGGTGTTTGTATTTTGCATTAGTAAACGATGTTATAATATGGTGACGGTGACGCCAACTTTAAAGGGACAGACCCTAGTTTTTAAACACTAAGGCATCATTTTCACCTAGACTCTAGTTTTAACCCGTACAAATGGACACTAAGTTTGGCTAGTTTACAAACATTTAAGAAATTTGGATACAACAGAGTGAAACGAGTCTGTGACGTTGAAATACCCTTAAAATAGACTAAAACGCGATTCCATAACAGTTACCTCTCAGACGCACGTGCGTTTTTAAAAATATTTTTAAAAAAGCATTTTGTGGTATTAGGAAAACGAGGATAACCAGAAACACTTCGGTTGAACGGAAATGGATAATCAAAACAATAAAATATAAGTAATGTTTGATTTCATTGATCATAAACGGCTCTAATAGTGAAAAATATGCCTTAGTGTTTAAAAACTAGGGTATGTCCCTTTAATTCGAATAGTTTTGTAGAGTGTGAACTCTGAGCCCATTTAGATTCAAATAATGTTATTGGTATTTCTTAAATTAAAACTGACATGAACCCAATATTCTGAGATAATTTTTTTAATGTATGAAGCCTTGTTACATTCAAGGTTCACCAATTTTAAGACAAATGTTTTATATACGGTCCCACACAATTACCGTATACACCCCTCCCACCTGACCTATCTCTTCCCCTCAACAGAGTCGATCGGCGACCCACAAGCCATAATCTTGTATTCAGAAATGGACTTAATAAACATCAGATATTCTAAATCGATCAATGGTATCAAATGAACAGTAACTTACTTCGTTGAATAAGCTTTCCTTCATCTAAAATCGTCTGGGTTTTTTTTTCTGTCCTTGTACTCGACAGTCTTCTTCACATAACTCAGACAGACAAAACTCCACGAGATAGCGCGAACAGTGAGGTAATAGTCGCCCCCCATCGCCCCTCCGTCTTTCCTGAAATGCCCCGCGAGAACGAGTATTGATCACAGTTAAGGAAACAGCTGCGATACACAAACCACGACGTTATTGATATCAACCAGTAGTTAGTCAAGAGGTCCCAAATCATCTTTGTTCAGCGTATATATTGAACAGACCCGATATACGTACACGTGTGTGTAGTAAAAACTGTATATAACAACTAATTGGATTGGACCCATCAAAAGTGGTTGTTAATGGCAGGTGGATGTTATATACAGGTAAAACAAACATTCACCTATTATGAACGTCTGTAACTTTAAAAAAGGCATATTGTCACGAATTTAACGACCTCATTTCTCTAACAATTGATAATAATTGAAAATGACATTCATTTGTGATACCAAACCTCGCTATTGTATCATCCAAACTGTACCACGATAGAGGTAAATCCATGTCAACCCTTACGTAGATGGGGGGGGGGGGGGGGGGGGGGGGGGGGGTGGCGGGACGTAGCCCAATAATAAAGCTCACGTTTGATGCGCAGTCGGTGTGGGATTGATCCCCGTCGGTGGGCCCATTGAGCTATTTTTCGTTCCAGCCAGTACACCACGATTGGTATATCAAAGGCCATGGTATGTGCTATTCTGTCTGTGGGATGATGCATATGAAAGATCTCTTGTTTGTAATAGAAAAAAATTGGTCCAAATTACCAAATGTTTGACATTCAGTAGCCGATGATTAATGAATGGATGTGCTCAAGTGGTGTCGTTAAACAAAATAAACTTTTGTATATAGATGGTTGAATAAAGTACTTATAGGGATACATCAGATATATATATATATATATATTTAGGTAACATTTTGTTTGACATTAAATAGGTCAGTTGTCTGTGACAATGTGCCTTTAAAAGGAAAACTAATACTGAATTGTGAAGAATAAAAGTAATACTTTTGCCAATTGGTATTGTTTAGTATAACGACACCACTATTTTTGTTTAATCATCGGCTATTGGATGTTAATTTTTGACATACAGTGTTAGAGAGGAAGCCCGCTACATTTTTCAATTAGTAGCAAGGGATCTTTTATATGCAACATCCCACAGACAGCATAGCACATACCACGACCTTGGATATACCACTCGTGGTGTACTGGCTGAAATGAGAAATAGCCCAATGGGCCCACCTACGGGGATCGATCCCAGACCGACCGCGCATCAACCGAGCGCCCCTACCTTACACTATAAATAGTTGTAAATTACTCAGACTATTGTTCACCTTTAGAAATGTTAATCTTCCTAGTACCTTTAAGATCTTGATACGGAAATGCTTCGAAGTAGCAGTTATTACTCAAAGGAAACAGTAAACTCATCTTCGTGTTGATTCACCGTTAATTCAGCGTACGACGGTATTTTTGTAACAGCTTGCCCATGTACGGTGGTTGACCAAACATCACTGGAGATTGGCGCCATCTGCAGACACATCCTAAAGGCGACCTCACACGATAGGAGTGTCTCGTACGAGAATAGCCACGAGACCGGCGGACTGACAAGACAGACATTACGATTTCACCTTTTGCTATATGATATAGGTTATTCGCGTGGTTTTTCTGACACAAGGCACTCGTTTCGTGTGGCGTCGCCTTTAGTATAATTGTCATGGTCAGGGCTTGAAATAACGGCCTACGAAAAGCGAAAAGCAGTACTTTTTTTTAGACCTAGCAGGTGAAACAAAAATTTGTCTGCTAAAATTACCCCCCCCCCCCCCAAAAAAAAAATAAAAAAAAAAATAAAAATAAACAATAAAAAATTAAATTATTAAAATAAATAAATCGAATGTCATTTTTCAAGAGACAGATGCACGTACGTACGATCATCTCATTTTGTCTTTGGTTGAGGATGGGCTCGTAATTCTGTTATATTCTATTTTTCTCGTTCCAGCCAGTGCACCAAAACTGGTATATCAAAAGCCGTGGTACGCGCTATCCTGTCTGTGGGATGATGCATATAAAAGATCCCTTGCTACTAATGAAAAAAAATGTAGCGGGTTTCCTCTCTATGACTCAAAAATTACCATATGTTTGACATCCAATAGCCGATGATCAATAAGTCAAAGTGCTCTAGTGGTGTCGTTAAACAAGACAATCTGTTATATTATAATTTTATAATGCTCTAAAATACACCTCAGAGGTCCAAACTTTCAACACACTGTCTCAAAACAACCACTGTGTGTGTGTGTGTGCCCAGGGTAGCGTGCTTGAACATTAGTTGGATATAATCACGAAAGAAAGTTGAAATGAATGAATGAAGTAGTTTAATGACCGTTCAGTGGAGAACAGAGAAGGAAGAAAATGTTTTATTTAACAACGCACTCAACACATTTTATTTTTACGGTTATATGGCGTCAGACATATGGTTACGGACCACACAGATATTGAGAGAGGAAACTCGCTGTCGCCACTTCATCATGGGCTACTCTTTTCGATTAGCAGCAAGGGATCTTTTATATGCACCATCCCACAGACAGGATAGGACATACCACGGTCTTTGTTAAACCAGTTATTGAGCACTGGCTGGAACAAGAAATAGCCCAATGTCCCCGCCGACGGGAGTCGATCCTAGAGCGATCGCGCATCAGGCGAGCGCTGTACCACTGAGCCACGCCCTGCTACCCGTGGGGAACCAACAACGCACACACGTGATAAAACACGCGAGCCGCTATCAGACCTAGTTATTGAGATGCACGAGACACGCGGGACATCTGGCTGTTAATCAGGGCCGTACCCTGACCAAAATCCATGGGGGGGCACTAAATTTTATAAATAATTTTTAACATACTATAAAGATTAAACATTTCTATGCTATTACTGGAGATATATAAAAAAAGAAGAAAAAAGGACAAGATTCTCAGGGGGGGGGGGCAGCTGCCCCCCCGGAGGGTACGGCCCTGTTAATAGGGTCCAAATGGATTCTGTCAAACACACGCGAAACACTTTGGACGTCCTACAAGCAACCGGCCTCGGTGGCGTCGTGGTTAAGCCATCGGTCTACAGGCTGGTAGGTACTGGGTTCGGATCCCAGTCGAGGCATGGGATTTTTAATCCAGATACCGACTCCAAACCCTGAGTGAGTGCTCCGCAAGGCTCAGTGGGTAGGTGTAAACCACTTGCACCGACCAGTGATCCATAACTGGTTCAACAAAGGCCATGGTTTGTGCTATCCTGCCTGTGGGAAGCGCAAATAAAAGATCCCTTGCTGCTAATCGGAAAGAGTAGCCCATGTAGTGGCGACAGCGGGTTTCCTCTCCAAATTTGTGTGGTCCTTAACCATATGTCTGACGCCATATAACCGTAAATAAAATGTGTTGAGTGCGTCGTTAAATAAAACATTTCTTTCTTTGTTTCCTACAAGCACGGCGGAGTAGGGCAGCTGCGGGGGCGTCTCTAGCCTTCCCCCACTTAATAATTCTGAATCAAAAATATTATTGGCAGAGATGAATTTTACTTGTAGAATAAAGGAAATTGCATTTCAGGACATCTAGTTTTCACAATTTTTACGGAGAAGCATACCCCTGAACCCCCTAAAAACTTTGTTTGCGCCCTCGGGGGTGGAGGGTAGGTCAGTCGGTAAAGTTAAAGTTTGGTTTATTTAACGACACCACTAGAACATATTGATTAATTAATCATCGGCTATTGGGTGTCAAGCATTTGGTAATTATGACTCGTAGTTTACAATTAAAGCCGCTATTTTTTCCTAATGCAGCAATCATGAATCTTTTATATGCACTTTCTCATAGACAGGAAAGCACATACCACGGTCTCTGACCAGTTGTGGTGCACTGGTTGGAACAAGAAAAACCCCAATCAGTTAAATGGCTCCGCCGAGGTGGTTTGATCCTGCGCCGCAAGCACCTCAGTCGAGCACTTAACTGACAGTTAAATCCCGCCCTCTATTCAAGTAGTTGGTTCATACGCCGTTTTGTCCTTGGTCCACTCCCACGACTGGCATATTAAAGGTCATGGTATGTGCTATCCTGTCTCTGAGGTGGTTCATTTGATTGGTATAAGAGAGACGTCCTGCACTTAATTTGTATAAGAGAGATATAGCACGTATCAGAATGGGTGTGGCTGGTTTAGCAGTCGATGAGGAGAGAGAGATATAGCACGTATCAGAATGGGTGTGGCCTGCACTTCAGAATTGGTTTAGCAGTCGACGAGAGAGATATAGCACGTATCAGAATGCACGGTGTGGCTGGTTTAGCAGTCGACGATGATCAGAATGGGTGGGGGTTTAGCAGTCGATGAGGGAGAGATATAGCACGTATCAGAATGGGTGTGGCTGGTTTAGCAGTCGCTGAGGGGAGATATAGCACGTATCAGAATGGGTGGGGCTGGTTTAGCAGTCGATGAGGGAGAGATATAGCACGTATCAGAATGGGTGGGGCTGGTTTAGCAGTCGATGAGGGAGAGATATAGCACGTATCAGAATGGGTGGGGCTGGTTTAGCAGTCGATGAGGGAGAGATATAGCACGTATCAGAATGTGTGGGGCTGGTTTAGCAGTCGATGAGGGAGAGATATAGCACGTATCAGAATGGGTGGGGCTGGTTTAGCAGTCGATGAGGGAGAGATATAGCACGTATCAGAATGGGTGGGGCTGGTTTAGCAGTCGATGAGGGAGAGATATAGCACGTATCAGAATGGGGTGGGGGCTGAGATATAGCACGTTAGAAGTCTGGTTTAGCAGTCGACGAGGGAGAGATATAGCACGTATCAGAATGGGTGGGGCTGGTTTAGCAGTCGATGAGGGGAGATTAGCAGTATCGATGGTTTGAGTCGGAGGGGAGATATAGCACGTATCAGAATGGGTGGGGCTGGTTTAGCAGTCGATGAGGGAGAGATATAGCACGTATCAGAATGGGTGGGGCTGGTTTAGCAGTCGATGAGGGGAGATATAGCACGTATCAGAATGGGTGGGGCTGGTTTAGCAGTCGATGAGGGAGAGATATAGCACGTATCACAATGGGTGGGGCTGGTTTAGCAGTCGATGAGGGAGAGATATAGCACGTATCACAATGGGTGGGGCTGGTTTAGCAGTCGATGAGGGAGAGATATAGCACGTATCAGAATGTGTGGGGCTGGTTTAGCAGTCGATGAGGGAGAGATATAGCACGTATCAGAATGGGTGGGGCTGGTTTAGCAGTCGATGAGGGAGAGATATAGCACGTATCAGAATGGGTGGGGCTGGTTTAGCAGTCGATGAGGGAGAGATATATTGGTTTAAATAAAATGGAAAGAATTAGTACATTATGCAACAGAAAAGAAGTAGAAAATGAATTTCATTTTATTATAAATTGTTCACTGTATGAGACATTAAGAACTATATATATTCCTAGAAAGTATTACATTACGATATCCTTTTATATGTTTACTAACTTTCTTTAAACTTTTTTTTTTAATACATATTTTTTTGTCCCAGATCATATAGCAGTGTCGGGGTTGGGAGCCCCGAATCACTGCTTTACATTTGTATCCATGGTCTAAGCAGCAGCAAACTGTTAAAAATAACAAAAACTAATAGAAACTGATTCAGGGTGAAGTTCAATTCATGCATACAGATGAACATGGACAGTGATCTATAATATAACTATTGTTATGATCCGAGATTTAAACCGGAACAGAGAAAATATCGAATAAGAAGGATGAGAATCAGAAAAGTATTTTGAAGAAGAAGAAAAAAAAGAAGAAAAAGAAGAAAAATACAAGTCAGATATAGATGGCATAAGAAGAAGGAAAGAAGTTTACTAACTTAATTGCAATAAGGAATGAAGATGTTGTGATAAAATAAAAAAAAGGAATCTATATTGTAAAAGCATTGAAGTGTAGAGAAGAGGAAATTGCATTACTTTAAACTGAACCTTTATGTGTTTAGGTAGATACTTGATGTATAACGATGTAGTAGTGTTGGTATAAAGTGCTCCTACTGGCAGTAGCTAGTGGGAATTTCCCTATTAGCTCAGTTGGTAGAGTGCTGGTCTCTCGTACTTAATGTCTGTGGTTCGAATCCCCTTCTGTTACAACGACATGTACCATGTATGTATAATTCACTGTATGCTACTATACGTGAAAATTATGTTACCTGCGCCAGGGGCCAGTTGTTGAAAGAATGGTTAAGCTGACCACGGGCTTTTATAAATATCTAGTTTTATAATTTTTTGGAAATACAATAATTATTGGACGAGCTTCAATATTGTATGGTGTTTGTGTCCCGAGTGAAATAGTCCTCAGTAGTTTCGAGCTTTAGGGAGTGACAATGAGAATTGTTTCACAAGGGACATAGACATGGTACGGAGGTGGGGTGGCGAGTTTAATATCATATCATATTTATTACCCATAACTGATCTTGATTTATATCACTCAACTTGTTTGGTTGGCGTCCATGGAAGGTCATATTAAGATAATCGATGATATGTTGCAAGATATGTTTTTAAAACATGTGTGTAATACTAAATGTTTCCATTTTGTGTTTCTGAGATAGCTGGCTAATCGTTTGAACAACTGGTAAATATGTCAATATATGAGTTCTTGTATATATGGGCTATTGGCCTTACCAACAATAAAGAATTGAAAATGTAAAAGATCCCTTAAAGAGACACTTCTGAGTTTCCTGCATTGTAAGATGTTTCCGACTAATAAACTATTCCTACAATTAAACTTACATATTAAATACATTTTCTTGTTTAGGATATTAGTGTCTGTATATTCAATGTGTTTCTAGTCGTCTTAATATTTGTAAGAAGCCCAAACTGGATTTTGTCTTCAAATAATTTTATAAGTACGAAAAAAATATATTTTAGGAAATAAAATGAAATTTAACCTAGTACAAATATTAGAACGATCAGAAACAGGTTTAATATAAGCCTACAGCCACTAATATTTTATGCAGAAAAATATATTTGATATGTAATTACAATCGTTAAGCAGTCTCTGTTAGTTGATAACATCTTAAAAATTGCAGCAAACTCAGGACTATGTCCCTTTAATTGCTTCTATTGAAAAATGTAGCTGGTTTTCTCTAAGTCTATACGTAAAAAAAATCACACCAAATATTTGAGATCCAATATGATTGATAAATCAATGTGCTCTAGTGATGTCGTTATTCAACAAACAAAACTTGATCTACCTAAAATATTTGTTGGGTTCACTCTTGGTCGAAGCGTCTGGTTCATAAAATTCACAACCCTTCCACACTGACGTAAAAACCGTTGTTTGTCACAAAATGGCTCCACTGTCACAAAATTGTTCCACCGTCACGCAAGCAGACCGAGTGTTACAGACCATTTAAATATTACGTAACGCTCGAGGGGGTGGGTTGGTGTATGTCCAAACGTTATGTAATGTTACAGGAAGTGCGTGGGTGTAGGCATACTGAACAGCGTTACGTAACGCTCGAGGGGGTGGGTTGGTGTATGTCCAAACGTTATGTAATGTTACAGGAAGTGGGTGGGTGTAGGCATACTGAACAGCGTTATGTAACGCACCTTTTTATTACTAAACCCCAAAACACACACACACACACACACACACACACACACACACACACACACACACACACACACACAATACCCGCTCTGTCACAGCGTAAATGTTTAACATAGGCAGTTCTAGCTTGATATAAACACCCAATAATTGTTATAAATTGATTTCAAATGCATGCCTTCACTTTCGCAAATCGCAAAGCAGCACACCTATAGCATGACTTGATTGTAAATGGGTGGGTGGGTGGGGGGGGGGGGTGTGTCTCCAAGTGATATATAATATTTTGTCTATAATCTAGAATTATATGGGGGGAGGGTGGGTGTCTAATTTTGACAAAAATAGCGTTACTTAATATTTGGACAGCCCCTTAACCCTGACCAACAGCAGGTTGCCAGTGTGTTGCGCATTCAAGAGGTGCAACACTCACGAATAATTTGACTGGTACCATCGTGTTCTATCACATTAGATCCATCTAACGTTAGGCTACCCTAGTGCTGGAGCAAAACTTCAAATTCGAGCAAAAATTATAAGAGATATTCGGGGGAAATGAGCTAACCAGAGACCTTTTTGCATAAGTGTACGAGACAGGGGGGCGTAGAGGGTGGGGATAACTCCGCCCCTTGTGCTGCAGCAAAATTTCAAATTTGAGCAAAAATTATAGATATTCAGGCAAAATGTGCTAACCAGATACCTTTTTACCATATTTTTCCATCATTCTACACTCAAAATTAGTTGTAATTCATGTAAAAATGTTTAGCGATTCGTTTGTAACTCTATATAGCTGTTTGGTAGTAATAAAATTATGAATAAATATTGTTATCCAGTTACGGACATTTTTGTTTAATTCGGACAAAAACCAGCCTGCCTCCCTGAAAAAAAAAAAAAAAGGGAGACAGTACACCCAGGGCCGGATTTAGACCTGGGGGGGGGGGGCGGAGCAGGTGCCCGGGGCACTTCAGGTTCGGGGTCCTCTCAACATAGAAATTAAATTACATGACAAATAAAAAAAATGAAATAATTTTATAATTATTACTCTTTTTTTTATAAAGGTAGTCCTTAGTCTGGGAGGCCCCTCTGGCAGGGGGGCCCGGGGCAATTGCCCCATTTGCCCCCTTATAAATCGGGTACTGTGTACACCTATGCCTAAGCAGGTCCATAAGAACTGGGGGATCGGGGTGGCTATGCCTCCACTAGTTGCTGTGACCCCCCCCCCCCCCCCCCCAAGTTGCGCCTTCTCCACTATCGTTTCTACGGGCCTGTGATGGTAACTCAGGCATGATTTTTTTTTTTTTATATAGGAAAATTAGGCACGTAAGACTGAGTCCATCCAAAAACTCGCATTTTAGTTTGTCGTGGTGTAACAATACATCGAAATAACGATATGTTGCCAAAGTCAGTGTCCCGATAGCAATGCATCGACAGTTAATTAAACTATCGATAACTATCGCGATAGTTTCGATAGTATGCATAGTGAAATATGGTCTATGACCAACGCATGATTTTACTACCTAGTGACATTATTACAAATAACTAAGCACAGACACAGACATACATACAAACACAAACATACGTACGTACGCATACTCACAGAGAAAACCAAAAAAAACGCACACACCACACACAAAAACCACATTCACATAAACACAATAGCACACAAGGGGGGGGACACGCGTCCCACAAACAGTGCACAAAACACACACACACACACACACAACACACACACAGCACGCGCCCCGCGCGCGCGCGCATAAATATTGAAATACTGAGGTAAATAGTTTTGCGTAAAAGTCAATGTGCCCTTCTTTTTTGCCCCCCCCTTTCTATCCATAGTAGTATTATGAAGCGATTTAAGAATTCACAGTACTATTACAATATAGAGGAAACCAGCCACATTTGTCCTAATGCAGCAAGGAATCTTTTTTATGTGCACTTTCTGGCTGGAACGAGAAAAAACCCAATTAGTTGAATGGATCCACTGAGGTGGTTCGATCCTACAACGCAAGCACGTCAAGCGAGTACTCGGCCGATTGAGGTAAATGCCGCCCCTTCTTCTCAAGAAGTAATGCTCAGAGACAAGATTTAGCTAGTTGGTATAGAGCGCTTGCCTGACTTACTTGGCTTGTAAGATCGAACCTCCTCGGTGGACTCATTCTCTCACTGGCTTTTTTTCCTTTTCCTGTGCTGGCCTGACTGTGGTAAAGTATTGGTTTCCTTTACAAGATTACGTGCCATATTTACTCATGTTTGATATCTAATAGCCAATGTTCTCTAGTGGTGGTGTTAAACAAAAGGCAAGGTGTAGAAAATATATTGAAATACATGCAAATGTGAATGATGGTGTACAACATTAAAAGCCCTTGATTTTCATGATTCGGTGGCGGCCATCTTGGATTTTCTCAATTTCCTCAAAGATGAATAGTCCACACCCACCTGAACAAGTAATATTACGTATCTGCCAGAGATGAATAATCAACCCGGAAATTAACTATAACCGACCAAAACTAGATTACCCCCCTCAGCTGCTGGACTAACTGTCCCTGAGCTTGCCGCCATTGTAATACGGCTTTGACTAACGAGGGCGGGGGGTTTGCGAGACGCGTACCGAGTGGGGGAGGGAGCACGAAGGCAATGATCCCCACAATCAAACTTTTTTTTCTTTTTTTGTTACTGTATTAAATTTTATAAAATCATACATAAATATATACATAGTGTGGGTTGGACCCTTCCAATAGTGGGTTACCCCCCCCCTCTCCCCCATTGTGGGTTCCCCCTTATATAAAATCCTGGCTAAGCCACTGGGTAAAGCGCTCGCCTGATGCGCAGTCGGTGGGCCCATTGTACTCGTTTCAGTCAGTGCACCACGACTGGAATTTCAAAGGTTGTGGTATGTGCTATCCTGTATACATGTGGGATGGTGCATATGGGCCATTCTATGGTAATGATATAAGTCTGAACGTGGCATTCTGACTCTTATGATCTCCTTCAGTAAAAATCCCTTTTAAATGGAAATGCAGTTTTATTATTTATAGACTCAATACCTATAGAAATATAAGCATGTTTGTAAAAAAACCATTGACTTACAAAGTGAAAAGTAAAATGTGCCAGGACGTGACGAAAATGGACATGACTTTTTAAACACTGCAGTAAATTCCAAAACTCTGCTCACATGGTAGAATGTTTGCTTATTGAAATACACTGTTTGACACAATATCTAGCCTATTTCAGAATGCCATATAGCGATTTACTAAAAACATTCTTCTTTATGATGTAATATGTAAAAGATCCCTTTTTACTAATGAAAAATGTAGTGTGTTTCCTCTCTAAGACTATATGTCAGAGTTACCAAATGTTTGACATTCAATAGCTGATAGTGAATTAATGAACTCTAGTGGTGTCGTTAAACAAAACAAACTTTGACTGAGCCAAACGCCCATGACATCGTGCTTGAACCTTAACTGGATATTAGCACGAAAATAAGTTGAAATGAATCAAGAATAAAAACAGATCTTGGTAAAATATAGCAGGTTTCTTCTCTAAGACTATATGTCAGAATTACCAAATGGTTAACATCAAATAGCCGATGATTGAAAAATCAATGTGTTCTAGTGGTGTTGTTAAACAGGAAAATGCAATGAATATTTAACTTTAGTCGCCACAAAAGGCATTGTTAAACTGAAATATCATACAATGGCTGCAGACTCAGGATTTTGAGGGGGGGGGGGGTCATTTAGGTTTATGTTGAGGCACTATTGTCAACGGGTTGCAACCATTATTGTCAACGGGTTGCAACCATTATTGTCAACAGGTTGCAACGACTATTGTCAACGGGTTGCGACCACTATTGTCAAATGGTTGCAACCACTATTCTCAACGAGTTGCAACCACTATTGTCGACGGGTTGCAATCACTATTGTCAACGGGTTGCAACCACTAATCTCAATGGGTTGCAACGACTATTGTCAACGGGTTGCAACCAATACTATCAACGGGTTGCAACCACTACTGTTAACGGGTTGCGACCACTACTGTCAACGGGTTGCAACCACTACTGTCAACGGGTTGCAATCATTACTGTCAAAGGGTTGCAACCGCTACTGTCAAAGGGTTGCAACCACTACTGTCAACGGGTTGCAACCACTACTGTCAACGTGTTGCAAGGACTACTGTCAACGGGTTGTTACCACTATTCTCAACGGGTTGCAACGACTACTGTCAACGGGTTTTAACCACTACTGTCAACGGGTTGCAACCACTACTGTCAACGAGTTGCAACCACTACTGTCAACGAGTTGCATCCACTATTGTCAACGGGTTGCAACCACTACTGTCGACGAATTGCAACCACTACTGTCAACGAGTTGCAACCACTATTGTCAACGGACCAACGGGTCATTTAGGCTTATGTTGAGGCGCTATTGTTAACGGGTTGCAACGACTATTGTCAACGAGTTGCAGCGACTAAAGTCAACGGGTTGCAACCGCTAGTGTCAACGGGTTGCAACCGCTACTGTCAACGGGTTGCAACCACTACTGTCAACGGTTTGCAGCCACTACTGTCAACGGGTTGCAACCACTAGTGTCAACGGGTTGCAACCACTAGAGTCAACGGGTTGCATCCACTATTGTCAATGGGTTGCATCCACTATTGTCAATGGGTTACAACAGTGACCAGTTGCTTTATAGATGTTTATTGTGGTCATTGTTATTGTGTTTTTTGTCGGTCTAGGATCGATCCCCGTATGTGGACCCATTGGGCTATTTCTCATTCCAGCTAGTGCACCACGACTGGTTTATCAAAGGTAGTGGTATGTGCTGTCCTGTATGTGGGAAAGTGCATATAAAGGAACCCTTGATGCATTAGTAAAAATGTAGCGGGTTTCCTCTGACGACTACGTGTCACAATTACCAAATGTTTGACATCCAATAGCCAATGATTAATTAATCAATGTGCTATAGTGGTGTTGTTAAAGAAAACAAACTTTTGTGTGTGTTTTGTGGGGAGGGGGTTTGCTGGGATTTGCCCGGTTGATGCGCGGTCGGTCTAGGATCAATCCTCGTCGGTGGGCCCATTGGGCTATTTCTCGTTCCAGCCAGTGCATCACGACTGGTATATCGAAGGCCGTAGCGTGTGCTATCCTGTCTGCAGAATGGTGCATATAAAAGATCCCTTGCAACTAATAGAAAAACGTAGCGGGTTTCTTCTCTAAGACTATGTCAAAATTACCAAATGTTTGACATCCAATAGCCGATGATTAATTAATCAATGTGCTCTTGTGGTGTCGTTAAACAAAACAAACCTTTACTGAGCCAAACGCTGAAGCGACTTATTGCGATCCATTGTCGTCTGTCTTCGACCGTCGTGTGCAAAGATTTCACATTTTCGACTTCT